>NW_026014488.1:0-226896 GCF_020379485.1 Brassica napus | reverse complement strand
TTTGGTCTTCTCCTTGGCTAAACTTGGTATGTCCACCCGAATGCGGTATGGTCTTCCTTTTAGCCTCCAATACAGTCTCAACATTAACAGCTTTTTCCAAATATCCGATAAGCTGCTAAAGTTGCTTCCAGCTAAACGACTTCCAAGCTCCGGCTTTAATCCGTACATAAAGTTACGGATCATAGTTGCTTCATCTTTGCGCCCATCAAAGACATGTCGTCTCAACCTTGTGAACTCAGATTCGTAACTCCTCAGTGGCCTATCTCCTTGAACAAGGTTCAAGAATTGGCGCTCCAACCGATGCTTCGCTTCTGGAGGAAAGTACTTCCTCTCAAACTCCCCCTTGAACGATTCCCATGATGTGATGGTGCGTCCACGCTGCCTGTCTATACTTTCCCACCATCCTGTTGCGTCGTCTTCCAAATAGTACACCGCGATCTTCTTCTAACACTCCTCCGGACACTCCATAGCCTCAAAGTTCTTCTCCATCATAGTAATCTACTTGCCGGTTTCAATAGGATCGGATCCTCCTTTGAACTTGTAGGATCCAATTTTCTTCATGGTAGATAATAGCTTGGAAACTTCAGGGGGTTGAGTACGCCTGCCTTGGTTACCAAGTGCCTCGGTCATCACGTCATGTAAAAGCTTCAAGGTGTTTTCCGCCCCTTGATCTTGTGGTCCTTCAGTGGAACTGTTTTGATCTGGCCTTGGGTGTAATTGAACGATTGATCATGTTGAATGTCTCCGGTCCCAATTACGACTTGGGCCAATACTCGCCACTTCCCTCACTCTAGTCCTGTTACCGTACACAGGAAAAGATCTTGTTCTCTGCAGAGGGGTCCTATCGTGTCCAAACATCTCACTGATGCCATTTCCATCCTCCTGATCTGATCTGTAACCCAATCCTCCGCCTGTCCAATCCATACCCTCTCCCCATATCCGACCTCGTCCATCATCACATGTCCCGCGATTAGCCATCTGCACACAATCAAAATGGTAAGTCATATTCCTACTACGGGAAGCGGCTGGTTTCCTAATCATCTTTTTGCGACTCCTTTGACTCGATAAAATCGTTAAAAAGCACTTGTGTCACGCATGGACGAAACACTGGCTCTGATACCACCTCTGTAACACCCCCGAACCGTTCTAGGCATAGGTCGAACCACCGGCCAATAATCAAACAAGAACATGACCGACTGGCCGACCGTCTACCAAGGATCGGGAGCGCTACATGACGGGTTAACAGCCGATCCGGCCAAGGTAACGAAAAGTGCAATTCGCGACTAGGCCAGTCCGCCCGCTAATGCGTCCCGTCAGACCAAAGCCTAAGGCTTCTCAACCCGTACCCCAATCTGACGTTGTGTTAGCTTGGACAAGCTAATATCAGAAACAACAAGGCATTTACACAAAACATCGCTTTATTTATCTTATATAATATCTGGTTTTCAACAAACAAAATATTACACAAGTAGTGGCATGCCAAGAAAGCGAAAATACATACTTATAGTCTGAAAGCATCTTAAGCAAAAAGATGCAAATCTACACCAGCCAGCCTAGCCTCCCGCGACCTCTACAAGCTCGCTACTGGTCACCTGAAACAACAACGAGTGAGGAGTGAGTAATCTAGCATTACTCAGCGAGTTACAATCCCCAACTAACAAATACAACCCCTCGCTATGCCACCCCAAACAATCTAAAGCGAGAGGTTCACCTAACAACACAACTCAATAACAATAAGCAATATCAGAAATACGCAGCAGGAAAAAGATAGTAAGATAACTAGCAATATGCTAGCTCACCACCGAACTCAATTTCGAAATAAATTAGGGTTTAACAACCCAAAACACGATTTTATATATATAACAAACTCGGGCCCTGGTGACGTTATGTTCCTCCTTCACTATCGGCAATATCCTATCTCCCTACCACAAAGGCCAGAAGAAGGAACTTTCAACCGACCGCGGCCCACAGTCCTTCGGGTCACCGCGCGACAGCCCACAGTCCTTCGGGTTATTGCCACATTACACCGTCGTGTAATACTCAGCCATAGGACATGACCCCGTTTGTCTGAGTCTTCCCGATCCAGCGAATAAGGGGTTTCCTTGAACCCGCTGGGTACAAGGGCTGAAGGAACACTAACTCACCCCAATATGCCTAGCATTGTGGGTTACACAAACGGGGTCGGCCAATATACGATTAATACTAAACTCGGTAAAACTAACACAAGGTTCCTAGTATTAATCATCACACAATCAACACATTCCACCTCAAACATGCCTAGAATTGTGGGTTACACAAATGCTATATGGCCAAAATATGATTAATACTAAACCCGGTAAAAATAACACAAGGTTCCTAGTATTAATCGCAAATTAACACAATCAATCATACTCCAGAATCTAGCATAAAGACTAATTCCAGAATACCTAACTATCCACAACTTAGCGATATCATCTAAGCATTCCGCATCCGCTAACTAACCAATCAACCTAACCATTAGCATGCTACTACGGTTCTCAAACAATAACAAGCATGCCATCAACTCAATCAACATAACCTCAATTATTCAAACCGTTGCTCAGTTAGACCCGGACACCTGCCATGATCCAACTTCCAAGTAACGGGACCCTGCATGAAAACAACTCAGCAATCAATCGATTACAACTCACAGTTTTTGGTTGACCGTGGCCTTGACCCCAAACCCGACTTCTGCGATCCGAACCCTTTCTCGACCTTCTCAAGTAGTCCCACGTCCAGACTGGTCTTGAACTTGTCTCCACTATATCTGATCTCCCTTCACTTGAACAGAACCTTCTCCAGGTGCTGACTCAAAATCGGCAGAATAATAGTTCTCGAAAACTTCCTAAATCGTTCGAAAACTATCGAAACTCGATCTTTCTTTCTTTGCTTTCTCTCTCACGTTTTGAACTGACTTTCAAGTGTTCTGAATGTTTTCAAATGAGAGGGGGTCGTGGGATATTTATAGGAAACAGCAACCAATCAGGAACAAGCCGTGTGGCAGCCCGTGTGTCGCTTCGCATGGCTCCGGACGCATGCGCGGCGACACCTCGTGCTCCACATGGCTGGCTGCATGTCTCAGTCTCATGCAGGATGACACCACGCCCTCTACCTGTCTGGATGCATGGCCTGCTCACATGCAAGGTGACACCATGTCCTCCACATGTCTGGCCGCATGGCCCGGTCGCATGCATCGCAACACCTCGTGCTTGGCCATTCCACCTCGTGCTTCTATGTGTCACTCCGCATGCTGTGATCATTTTTACTGCAACACCTCATGCTTCTCTTGCCACATACCATGCCAGGCAGTTGCCACCACGTCCTGATCTCATAGATCGAGCCACCTCGAGCTTCTCGGTCCATTCGTCCAATTTTGGCCATTCCGGTGAATTTTTCGTCCCGCGACCAATCCCAATATTTTTCGACGCCCGTTCTGATGATCTGATTATTTTTAATAAATCCAAATGAATCCTGACTTGATGGAAAATATTTCCCGAGTTTCCGGCTTCTTCGAAAAATTCCATAATATT
Source organism: Brassica napus (assembly GCF_020379485.1). Lineage (NCBI taxonomy): Eukaryota > Viridiplantae > Streptophyta > Magnoliopsida > Brassicales > Brassicaceae > Brassica > Brassica napus. Next base: position 223,348 of record NW_026014488.1, on the reverse strand, counting down.
GAAATTAGGGTTTTTCGCCCAATTTCCGGTCTTCCTGTTGTCCTTCCAAAAGTGTCATGCTTCAAACGTCCTTTGAGTAAATATACCACATTGTCTAACCATTGTGTAGTGGGATACTTGACTCATGGTTCAGACAAAAACAATCTGATAGTCCGTGACTCGACCACCCAAGAGATACTCGACCATTCCATTTTTTTTTATTTATGGGTTTCTACACCGCCACTTCCTCCTGGTTGAAGCGGGCTATGTAGTCTCGCAGGGGTTCCACTCGATGCTGGAGGATCTCGTAGAGGCCATCTGAAGTCTTCTCCAGGCTCCTACTGCTTGCGAATTGCGCCACGAATTTGTCGCTCAGGCCCGCAAAGGAAGATATGGACCTGGTAGGGAGATTGATGTACCATTGCAAGGCAGGTCCGATCAGAGTGGAACCGAACCCTTTGCACATAGTGGCTTCGCGGGATTCCTTATGGAGTGCAACCGCCAGCATCCTTTGCTTGTATTGTGCGATGTGATCGCCGGGGTCGCCAGTATCGTCATACATCTTGATGTTGGGGAAGGAGAACTTTCTAGGCATCTCAATCGTGGCAATCTCTTCCACAAAAGGTGTATCCGCATAGGAATCAGGGTTACTCCTCCGGATTGGGGGAGCTACTCCTGGTAGGCGTTCTACCATGGACTGCATGGCGTTGAAATTCTTAGAGAAGATCTGCTCCAGGTAGGCGGTTATGGAGGATTCGGTCGCCGCAGCCCTCTCGGGTGCTTCCTTCTCGGGTTCCAGCTCGGAATCGCTCTCTTCCAGGTCGTGAATTTGAGGATTCTTGGTCCCTTTCCGAGTTTCCCCAGCTACTCCCGATGTAGGGGTGTACCGGTTGTACCTTCTCCGGAGTTGGGAGTGTTCAGGTTTCCCATGGGCCGAACTCGAGTATTGAAACGACGCTTCTTGTTGCCTGTCGCGTTGAGGGCTTGGTTCTGGTCTCGGAGGACAGTGTTCTCCGAATGAAGCTGGTTTAGCTTCTCGGCGCTTTGCTCCAGCTGTTTGGAGTGCTCATCAAGTTTCTCTTTCAGACTCTGGACTTCTGATGAGAGGTCGGGGTTTTCTTCGGTAGTCTCCTGAGCTCGGTGCATGTCGGTGATTTGGCTTTGCAAGCCGTCCACTCGCTTCTGAAGCTCAGCTGTTGTTTGAGCAGTTCAGTTGGTTCACCGTGCTCATCCATCGCCATCATCACGTAGTTAGATTACTCCCCTCCTTCTAGCGCCAAACTATTAGGGGATTTTTGTGTAGGCTCTTTGTGAGTACTACGGAACGTTCGACAAGTTGGTAAACCGGGTAAGTTTGCGTGTATTTCGTAGAGATTCAGGATAATAATGAAGAGATAGGCTTGAAGAGATGTTTTATTGACTAGATGAAACAAGAACAAGGGAGGTTACAAAGTATTCGATAAGAACCCTAGTTCTAGCCGTCTAGCCTTAGTCTCTAAGCCTTGGAGAAGTCGATCCCTTGCTTTAGGGTTTTAGTAGTCCTTATATAGTCGTTTAGGAGTCGGTTTCCTTAGGTTAAACTCTTCCATATTCTGAAATATGAAAGGTTCTCCTTATCGGAAGTTTTCCATTTCTTGGAAGGGAGCTCTGTTCCAGGGACCGAACTAAGGGTTCCTTCTAGCGGGGACCTGGAGTGTTTCCTTATCGGGGACCCGAGGGTCTGGGTCCTGCCTGGAGCCTGGAGGAATTGATACCAGAGTATTTTCCCCCAACAGTTTCCTTTTTTAGTTTCTCGGGGAGCTGGCCATGGTCCTTCTTTGGTTGCCGAATCTTCGAAGAGGAAGAGAGACGCTTCGCCTGGTAAGAGGATGGGGAAAGTTAAGAGGGACATTCCCGTATATTCTGCTGTCATCAAGGGATCGGCCTCCAGTCTCTCTTTGGTGAATCCCAAAGGGGGTGCACCCTCTTTGCCTTCGATCTCGTCCCCGAGCATCGCCGTCTCGACTGCTCCCGTTGTCGATAATTCTGTCTCTGTCATTCATCCTGCCTCTGTTGAAACGATGGACGTTCGCGAGCTAACGCCGGTGGGCAATTCTTCTCACCTTGATGTTCCGGCGTCGTCTCTGCCGGCGGCTTCTTCTTGTCTCGATGTCCTGGCTGGTGGGGACTCAGGTGCTATTGAACAGGCTGCATCCGGTATTTCCAAGAAGAGGAAAGAAGGAGGGACGTTTACCTTTAACGATCCTGATGCTTCTTCGGTGACACCTGAAGATTGTGCGTGGTTTCTTCGTAGCTTCCATTTGTCCTCTAGCTTTTTGCCGTCTCTAGAAGGCTTGGCTTTTTCCCGGGAATATGTTGAGTGGGCTTCGTACGAGGCTCATGTATTTCCTTTTGTTTTCTTCTTCCCTTGTTTCTTTGTTTGTTTCTTATCGCGAGTTTTCTTTCGTAGTTGATAATTTGGGGGAATCATCTGATGGGGCTGTATGAGCGGAAATGCATGAGTTTTTCTGATGATCTCGATTTGGAGAGCCATCTCTTGGCTGAAGAGAAGGAGAAATTGTCTTGTGCTTCTTCGTCTTTGAAGGCTTCAGAAGAGAGTTTTGCGATGCTTGAAGTTGAGAATTGGGAGCTGAGAGTCGAGATCGAGCGACTCAAAGGGGATGCTGTCGAGCGGGATTGTCGTTAGAAGGAGTTGTTGTCTCCGAAGTCAGCTCTGGAGATGGAGGTGACGCGTGTTGGGTCAAAATCGGTCACGACGGAATCAATGTCTGAAAGTCTGTAAAAATCGGCATGAACATTTTTTCGAAAAATAAATCTTAGAAAAAGATTTATTTTTACGAAGAATCTTGCGGAGAAAACACATTCACGAAAAATCGGAGAAAGACGCGAACAAGGTTGCCGCGTAGCAACCAGCACAAAAGCTGGTCGCTACGTAGCGACCGAGCTCTCACCAAAGCTCGGTCGCTATGTTTGAACTTGAAGTAAACTTCGTTCTGGGGTCGAAAACGGTTACGACGAAGTTAACGTCCAAATCCCCGAAGAAGAAAAACGTAGAAACCTTCTTCGACAAAAACTTTTTCGAAATAGATTCTTCTTTACGAAAAGCTTTGCGGAAGAAACACGAGTCATCGGACAAGAGCTCGAAGAGGGTCGCTACGCAACAACCGAACACATGTTCCGCATATCAAGCTCGCTTCCTAAAGAGAGAAAAAAAACTAGAGACATGAACGTTGTCTTAAAACCGATTCTTTTCTAGCAATTTTCTAGGAACCGACATATTCCAAGTCGTCAAAATGGAAACAAACCAAATCACAGTCCAAGCGTCATCTTTAAATCGTCCAGGATTATTGATCATTCCAAACCTTAGAAGAAGAAACGTACACAACCCTTCAAAGTATCGGTTCAACTGTTTTCTTTCATAAAAATAAAGGGGGAGTAGGTACGTATACTATACTCGTATACTCCCAAACTTCAAAAACTTTTGCAAATCAAGAAAATGATTTTTTCAAAGCAAATCGTCTCAAATAGGCAAACGACAATCTAAAATTCGTCTAAACGCTAGCAACATATCCAGACGATCATGAACATAATCTCAAAGACTATACATCATTTCTTGTCACAATCATGCGTACAGAAAACATATACCAATATCAAACTGAAACTCGACGATTAGCCAAAGTATTGAAGCCCTTTCCAGTTTTAGAAAGCCAGTTTCGTATAAAAATTTCTACGAGAAATCTTCAATCACCAGAGCATTTCTTTCAGTTTCCATTGTACCAAGTGAGTCACGGAAAAGCATCGAAAACATTTGTGACGAAGAAGACTCGAGAATAGATGTAGCATCGTGCACAAAGAGACGCTTTCCTCCCGATGGTGGCTAGATCCACATCTGGTTGACCAATTCGTTCCAGAAACGAATGTATCATGAGAATCCTTTCATAAAACCTATGAAAAACGTTCTGCGACTAGATCGTAATGAAATAAACTTCGGCAACACTCCATGAGTCACTCCGAGCAACTTTCACCTAGGATCAAAATTACAGCAGAAACGTTTCTCGTGAAACCCACAGAAACAACGCTACTTTAACATATGTTTACATATCACCGATCTACAACCTTCGTAAAACCGGTCCCCGTTACTTACACGAAAAATCCTTCGTACAATCAGACCAAGTCTTACGAAGAAACTTTCTAAAGTTAACATAACAGGCTTTATGAAGAACCATGCGGCTCGCTGGCTTCTGCTTTTCTTTTCCCTCGGTCACATCCGAGAAGGCAGTCGTCCCGCCACTGACTCCACACTGGTTATGTAACAAACCTCTTGGGCTTCGTCTTCCTTAGGCAAAAAAGATTTGATTTTCATAAGACTATAGGTCACATTATACGAAATATTCGTCGTATAACTGGAACCTAGAGCGGAGAATCGTTTTCTACAACTATCGGCCATATTAGCATGGATAACCCCGACAAACTTGGCCTATCATTCTCGACAAGCGCTCTTTGGCCCTCGGTAAATTACGCCTTCCACTAAAGGTCCAAACCAATATTTGCCATCCCCTTTAAGGACGATCATAAACTAACATGACCTTAAATGTTTAAGTACCATGGTCTAATCCTTGACCTACAACATCCTTGGCTATCTGAGTGAAAACATCCCTCACACCAAGCCAAACTATTTGAGAAACCATAGCTCCATCACTTAACGGCTAAACGACAATCTACGATTTGTCTAAAAACGTCGTGTACCTATTAAGAGAATAATTATCGTATAGCCTAGAGTCGAAAGTCATATGATAAATTCTTTGTAACGAAACTCAGTTCTAACAACCAAATGGTTAAAGGAAGATCTAAAGTTTTCGAAAATTGACCGAGTTCAATACGCTCCACAATTCACTTTAAGCCCGCAACGTTTTACCCATAATAAGCGGCATGTAAGGAAAAATTCGTAACAAAGCTTCTAGAGCTATACGAAACATCCTCAAAAATGCACGAAATAGATCTTTGAAAGCCAACACTTCACAAAGCACTATGAAGGAAAACGCTTCTTCCCATGGAAAAATTTACGCGACACCTCAGTCCTAATTCCTCGATCACAAATCAAATTATTAGCATCCAAACAGGAACAACAATTTTGGCTGATAGCATCCGTAGTAAAAAAAGAATGTTTCTCAAACGCAGGGCTAAGACTAAACCCTTGCAACATCGCAAAACATCTTCAAGCCCGCGAACATTTTAAGCACGAAACGCGGCATACGAAAGAATAACAAATCTTCAGCCTCGCGAGACGTCGCAGACGCCTGAAGATTTGTTCTTCGACGAAATTTCCTTCCTCGATAAAAACACTTTCTTGGAAGACCAGACAGTCATACGCACTAACATCTTCTCAAAACATATCCTTCGCAAAGACTTGAAACGGTATTTTTTACCATTAAGTTTGTTGCTGATCACAACGAACTCTTAACGTCCTAAACAGACTTAGCAATCTCATGGAGATGACTCTCGTACATCCAACACAAGGATAATAGCGCTATAAAAGAAACCCAAAATTTTTGGTCAGCACTTCCAGGAGGCTTACAAATTGTCCTTGGAGAGATGCTCGGTTCCAACCATACAAGTCATATAAGCCGAGAACCTATCGCGGACTTTAAATCGGTATGAAATCAAGATGAAACTGAAACGGGATACGTAAGTCGAATTAATCATCGCACCCTCTAAAACCAGGAGTAAACCTAGGTCTTGCCCTAAACCCAGCGCACTGGTCTCTAACATCTCTAGGTATAGTATCAAAAACCTTGATACGAGATCCCAAAATTTGTCTCTTTGCCAATATTCGAGCGTCTTCAGAAATCCCGCATGTTTACACACTGCGGAAAACTTTCGAAACAGATCACGGATATAGTAGTTCACACAGAGTTAGATTACGAGATGACAACTTGTAGTCTTCCTTCTACACCCATATAAAATGCCATCAGCAACAACACGCCTGATTACCTCTACATAAAAACCAGACCGTAAAGGTCTCGCTGGAAAACAAGTCATACGAACCTTAACTCCAAGACGAACTACGAAAGGCTTGATCTTTTCAACAAGGGTACGTAGGCAGCCGTCATAAGGCGCAGCTCCAATCCTATCACGTTCTACTTTTAGAAGGGCTAGAAGACCACTTACCACGGACCTTTTCGACCATTAATTCCGCCTAACTCACCTAACTTGCAAAGCCACTCGCTAAAACCTCACGCTAGAAGCTCATGGTTCTAACGAGCTGGGGGGCTAACTGTTGGGGTCAAAATCGGCCACGACGGAATCAATGTCTGAAAGTCCATAAAAATCGGCATGAACGTTTTTAAGAAAAATAAATCTTAGAAAAAGATTTATTTTTACGAAGAATCTTACGGAGAAAACACATTCACGAAAAATCGGAGAAAGACGCGAACAAGGTTGCCGCGTAGTGACTGAGCTCTCACCAACGTAGCGACCGAGCACGCACACGGCTCGGTCGCTACGTTTGAACTTGAAGTAAATTTCGTTCTGGGGTCGAAAACGGTTACGACGAAGTTAACGTCTAAATCCCCGAAGAAGAAAAACGTAGAAAACTTCTTCGACAAACACTTTTTTGAAATAGATTCTTCTTTATGAAAAGCTTTGCGGAAGAAACGCGAGTCATCGGACAAGAGCTCGAGGAGGGTCGCTATGCAGCAACCGAACACATGTTCCGCTTGGTCGCTACGTAGCAACCGAGCTCGAGCAGGAGCTCGCTACGTAGCGACCGAGCTCTTCCGAAACATCGATACGACATTAGTCCATGCATTCTCGTCTACCCTTCGATGCTATCTCCCGAAGACCGTAGCGGATAAATACGAGATTTTGAAGATAATTACGAAGATCGGAAAAAATGGAATATCTCCATTTTTATGCTATGGCGGCTTAAGGGCAGAAGGGGAAAAGCGTAAACCGACCTTGGAGCCAGTATATAAGTAGTCCTAGGCGAGAGGCATGAGGGGAGGACTTTTTCACAAAAAACTTAACACTTAGAGCAATTAGGCAACTTTTTGTTTTTGTTATTTCGAGCTGCGACTCAACTAGGCTTTGCAGCCTTAGGTTGTTAGAACTAGGAATCTCGCCGACAGCTCTCATAGCCGAGGCTTCTACCTTGTTGTAACGCTCATACGCGAATTCGGAATAAAACTCATTTTGCTCTCTTTTACGATTTTTTATTTCTTTTCGTCTTTACTTGCTTGTTCTGATTGCTTGGCGTGTGGTTTAACAGATATCCGGGACCTCTGGGAAATTAGGGTTTTCCTAACTTTCCTATTTAAACGGAAATTGACAGTGCGAATTTCGGTTCCCACAACGCGTCTGAACAAATCCCGTACGAAGTCGATAGAGTCGGAAAGGCGTCGCGTTGAGTCGGTCATGGCTGCTCGCTTCGGTGATTTTGTGGAGAAGGTGAGGAAGTACTTGTCCGATCGAGATGTCGTTCGCCGTCAGGTTTTGGCCGAGACTCAGCTCTCGAGCATTGTCAGCTCTCTTAAGTTGTTCATTGCAGAGGGAATTCCTATTCCCGCGGAGAAGCTGTCTGAGAATGAGGAGGCCTTATTGGTGCAGTCGGCTGCCTTGGATCAGATGGATGTGCATGACTTGGAGCTGAGCGATCTTCCGTCTTTTACTTTTGATGGGGACTTGACTATCGATTGAACTTTGTTGCCTTTTTCTCCTGAAAATTAGCATATGTAAGACTTAAAAAGAAAATTCTATAGGAGTTTCTTGTCTTTGATTGCTTTCGGATTGTTTGGATTTTCCGTGTCTTTGGTTGTATGACTTGATTGAAGGAACGCATGATTATTCTATGCCTTGAGTCGTCATACTTGTGATTATGTTGGGTCGTCGTTTCTTCTTGACCATTGCTGATTCTTTGTCTTTTATTAACGCATGTTAAATGTTCAGAGTTCAAGGAGTAAGAAGTTTCTTATCTTTGCTATTGGCCGCATCCTTTTCTTCTTTGGGGACGTGTTCCTGCGGCCTTCTTCGCATGATGTGGTTTTGTTTCTATTTTGCGAGTGATGTATGGTTTTCTTCCTTTTCGATAGTTGGTCCGTGCGAGTCTGTTCTCGGCTTTTCTTCTTTCTAGAAAGAGGGTGAGACTTTTCCCGACTTACCCCCTATAAGGTAGGACCGAGATAAGTGCGTGAGCAAGCTCGACGCAGCTTATCCGATCGCCGACCTTTGCGAGTTTGGCCTCGGCTTCGCTGTCGGGACAGGGTTTTTAGGCCCTTCGCCGAGAGCGTTTCTTCTTTAGACGGAGGGCGGGACTTGGCCCGGCTTACCCCCTATAAGGTAGGACCGAGATAAGTGCGTGAGTAAGCTTGACGCGCCTTATCCGATCGCCGACCTGTGCGAGTCTGGCCTCGGCTCCGCTGTCGGGTCGGGGTTTTGAGGTCCTTCGCCGAGAGCGTTTCTTCTTTAGGCGGAGGGCGGGGTTTAGCCTGGCTTACCCGCTATAAGGTAGGACCGAGATAAGTGCGTGAGCAAGCTCGACGCGGCTTATCCGATCGCCGACCTGTGCGAGTCTGGTCTCGGCTTCGCCGTCGGGTTGGGGTTTTTAGGCCTTTAGCAAAGAAAGTTTCTTCTTTAGGCAGAAGGCGGGACTTGGCCCGGCTTACCACCTATAAGGTAGGACCGAGATAAATGTGTGAGCAAGCTAGACGAGGCTTATCCGATTGCTGACTTGTGCAAGTCTGGCCTCGACTTTGCTGTCGGGTCGGGGTTTTTAGACAATTCGCCGATAGCGTTTCTTCTTTAGACGGATGGCGGGACTTGGCCCGGCTTACCCCCTATAAGGTAGGACCGAGATAAGTGCGTGAGCAAGCTCGACACGGTTTATCCGATCGCGTACCTGTGCGAGTCTGGCCTCGGGTTCGCTGTCAGGTCGGGGTTTTTAGGCCCTTCGCCAAGAGCATTTCTTCTTTAGGTGGTATTGTGGCTGCACCCTTTTCGTGGGTTTACGTACCCCGGGGGATAAAGCCGTACGAAGTTCATGCGGATTTTTTTTTTTGAGCTCGGGGGATAAGCGTTTTCGTTTGTGATGCTTATTCCGCGAGCTCGGGTCGAGCTTATTTTCGCGTATTTTTAGCTGGCGGTGTTCGGAGTTTCTTTCATCGAGTCTTTCTTGGGCGGTGGTGATGGTCCTTCGGTTCTTGGCGTCTGATAGGTGTTTTCTTCTTTCTCTGTTGGGGTTTTTATTTCGCTTTGGGGGTCGCCGACTCATTTTCCGATTGTGACGTGTTTGATTTCGGCTCCTTTTTCGGATGCTTTCTTGCGTCGTCGGAGTTTCTTCTTTACGTTCTTGTCATGATCATCTGGTCATCCTCTTGGTTCCCTGGTCTTCCGTTTCGTTACGAAGCAGGCAATAGATGCGCTTTGGCTCCCTTTAAATGTGCATATTCCATCTTTCAGCGGGATCTTGACGCACTGGTGGTAAGTTGATGGTATTGCCTTCGTGGAGTGGATCCAGGGGATTCCGAAGATCGCGTTGTAAATGGTTGGTGTATCGATTATCGTGAATTTCACCATTTTGCCCGTGTTCCCCACATACACCGAAAGCTTGACGATTCCTTCTGATACAGTGGTGTCTCCTGCGAAGCTGATCAGGGGGTTTCTTTCGGGTTTTATGCTGCTTTCATCTATTTCCATCTTTATCAGTGTTTTCCTGAAGATTACGTCGACGGAGCTTCCGGTGTCTACTAGAATTCGAGATACTTCGCAGTCGGTGATGGTTAGTGTGATTACCAGTGGGTCGTTGTGCGAGGCGTCTAATCCCGTGGTATCCTGGTTATTGAAGATGACCAGGAGATGCTTGCTTCGGCTGTTGGTGGTATTGTTCTTAGCTGCTACTGGTCCTTCGGCAATTGCGGCTACTCTCGGTGGTTGAGGGGTCCCTCTCATTATTATGTTGACTCGTTTTCTTGGCGGAGGGGGGAGGTTGTCTTCTCTTCATTCCTCTGGTCGCTCCCTTTTCAGAGATTTTATCTCCGTGCGCTCATTTTTTATTTCACGCTCCGTATGGGGTGGTTCTCTCTTTGGTGACGTCCTTCGGTAATTATCCCTTCGGTTTTGGTTCCGTTGTTGTCTGATGGTTTGATTTCACCCCTCTAGTATTTCCTGAGTAAGTATTCCTGTAAATGTCTGCACTCCATTGTTGAGTGTCTGTTTCTTTTGTGGAACTCGCAATACCTCGTTGGGTCGTCTTCTCGGGACCACTTGTTCCAAGGTTGCCTTGGAACAGGTGGTCGTTGTGCGTCGCTGACATGGAAATTATGTGCCTTTCGGTTCCCTTCTTCCCTCTTTCGTTCGCTTTCCGATCGATGTTGCGACTCGCGGCATTCTTCTTTCGCCTTGTCTTTTATTACGGTTGTTTTGGTGGCTGCGTGTTTTTTTGCCATGGCCTCCTTATTTTTCTCTAGCTCGATGAACAGGTTGGATCGGTGCAGTGCGTCTTCAAGCGTCTGAGTTTTGTTTGTCTTGAGGTCTTCGCGCAACTTTGATTCATACCATAAAGCGTTGATCAGCGCCGTGATAGCTATTTTATCTGGTACTTTCACGCGGGATACTATCGTTTTAAATCTTCCAATGAAGCTCCTGAGGGATTCGGTTCGTTCTTGGGAGAGGGTATAGAGATCTGCTTCCGACACCCCGTTCTCGATGTCTATCGAGTAGTCTTTGAGGAAGGCCGTAGATAGTTCCTGGTAGCTGTCGATTAAGCCCGATTCAAGTCTTGAAAACCAGCTGAGGGCATGTCCGCTGAGGTTCTCTACGAAGAGCTGGCAATATCCGGCGTCTTTTTCATCCGGGGCGAAGTTGGTTCGTCCCATAACTATGGTGAACGCGATCATGTATTGGCGGGGATCTGAGTTTCCGTCGTAGATCGGGAATTGTGGGAACCGAAATTTGCACTGTCGATTTCCGTTTAAATTAGGAAACTAGGAAACCCCTAATTTCCCAGAGGTCCCGGAGATCTGTTAATACCACACGCTAAGCAATCAGAACACGAGAAATCAACGACAAAGTACAAAAATCGTAAAAAGAGAGCAAAAAAGATCTTATTCCGAATCCGTGTTTGAGCGTTACAATAAGGTATAAGCCTGGGACCGAGAGCTGTCGGCGAGATTCCTAGTTCTAGCAACCCTAAGACGGCTTAACCTAATTGAGTCGCAGCTCGAAATAACAAAAACGGAAATATGCCTAAATCGCTCTAAGTGCTAAGTTTGCTCCGAAAAAGTTTCTTCCCATGCCTCTCGCCTAGGACTACTTATATACTGGCTCCTAGGTCGGTTTACGCTTTTCCTCTTCTGCCCTTAAGCCGTCATAGCATAAAAATGGAGATATTCCATTTTTCCCGATCTTCGTAATTATCTTCAAAATTTGGTATTTATCCGCGGAAACTTGACATTTATCTTTCCTTGCGAACCAAGCGTAAACCGTCATGCGGCTTACGGGCTGTTGGTTAAGAAATCGTAAGTTGGGCCTCGAGTCATGTCTTAGGTCCCTTTGGGTCGTCTTCTGACTCGAAGCGTTTATTACGGCTTCTTTCGATAAAGAACGAACTTTCCGCGGTTTTTACTGTAAAGTTTGATCAATGACTTAGAATGGCGGGAAACATGAAATGAGTTCGCTACGGTTTTCGGGAGAAAGCATCGAAGGGTAGACGAGAAGGCATGGACTAATGTCTATCGACGTTTCGGAAGAGCTCGATCGCTACGTAGTGACCGAGCGGAACGGACGATCGGTCACTACGTAGCGACCAAGCGGGACGAACGCTCGGTCCCTAAGTAGCGACCGAGCTTGGCTCGAGCTCGGTCGCTACGTAGCGACCGAGCGGGACAGACGCACGGTCGCTACGTAGCGACCGAGCGGGACAGACGCACGGTCGCTACGTAGCGACCGAGCTTGGCTTGAGCTCGGTCGCTACGTAACGACCGAGCGGAACGGACGCTCGGTCGCTACGTAACAACCGGACAGCGTGCATGTGTGGTAGTTGCGTAATGACCGAGCTTGGTTCGTCCGTGTTCTGATCGTCATACTCGGACCTATCCGTAGCTGGTCTGCGTTATGTTTGATCTAAATTGAATTCGAACGAAGCTTTATCTCGGGAACATACGTTGCAACGTTTTCTTGACCGAGCATGATTTGTTGCGGAAAGACATACTTGTATTCTGCAGGGATTTGGACGTTAACTTGGTCGTAACCGTTTTCGACCCCAACAACGGACTTTCAGACATTGATTCCGTCGTGACCGATTTTGACCCCAACAGGAATTTTATTTTTCCTACGTGCTTTATCGGTTAATTGTAGATTATGGCGGTGAACGGGGAGTATTGAGTTTCTTTCAGCATGCGGTCTATTTCTGGGGCCGCGCTTGCGTCCTGATGTACGCAGGAGTTTATGTCCTCCAGGGTCGCTTGTAATTCCTTTATCGCTTTGTCTCGGTCTGCATCCTTCGGATTATTTTGGTCTTGATCAGGGGGCGGCACCGTCTATTTCTGTGCTGGTGTTTCTGAGTCTCTGAAGAGGTTTTTTTGAATCTGGGCCGCGAGTTTCGCGGGTATGCGCCTGGTGTGTCGCTGGTTTGTTTGCTCTTCTTCTTGTTCTTGAGCGATGTCTGAGTCATGGTCGTTGGTTCTTGCTCTTGCGCGGGTGAGGTCGTTGTTAGGGGATTTTTGTGTACAAATGATTCGTGCTCAGCACTACGGAATGATAGGAAGAAGGAGACTGGTCGTCGTGGTACTTTCTCCTGCTTCGGTCGTGGATAAGCCAGGAGATCCTGCTCTGAGGGTAGTGCCATACGGGTATGGGCTGGTATACTCGTCAGTGCCTTAGTAGCAGTAAGAAAGGTCGGTTGTTAGGCAGGAACCGCCTGTCTGTAGTGAAGATCGCAGGGTCTTCTGGGTCTGCAATTGATGGTCCCGACTCCAGGGTCGGTCCATGGGTGCCTCCTGATCTGTAGTTGAGGGTTCCGGTTACTAAGGTTGGTCCTTGAGGAACCGAGGAAGACGTTTGAGATTTATAGCTTCATCCTTCAGGGGGGATTGCCTACGTACCCTTCAGTGAGGGATCAAGCCGTTCGTAGTTCATGCATGTGGAGGCACAGAGCCTAGATGGAGGCGCGTAGCCTAATGGAGGCACGTGGCCTAGGGAGCACGGGGCTCTAGCGGGCACATGGCCTAATGGGCACGTAGCCTTAGGAGCACGTAGATCTGTAGGTTGGAGGAGTCATCTGTTCTAGGGAGCACATAGCCCGAACAGATGGTAAACCTGTCGATATGCTGCAGTGAGCATGGAGCGTCGATGTGCTTCAGTGAACATGGATAGACCCTGCTGATGAGCTGGATATCGTGACATCAGCCAGTCAGTAGAGTTGTAAACGTGCTGCAGGGAGCATATATCTCCCCCTGGTCGATAGTAACCGGCAGGATCAGCCTCTCCTAGGCTTGTCCGAGAAGAAGGTCTTCTATGTGTAGAATCTTGCCTTGGCGGCTGTAGAATTCGTGAGGTCTGGTTATGGACGTCTCTCCCCCTCCTTCTTTAGTTTTAGAATCCTATATTTATAAAAGAGGTCGTGCCTCCCTTCTTAGGATTTGGAAATATTTATTATATCCTTAGATAATCGAATATTTCCATTTTCTTAAGGGAGGTCGTATGTATTGGAATACTTCCTCTTTCTCTTAGATTTAGGGAGAATCCTTCTTGCCCAAGCTGGTTACCTGATAAATGGAAGATTTCCATTTATCTTAAGGCAGGAGAAATCACTTGGCCTGGAAGACGGAGGAAGGTCCCAGACTCGGAGACAAGGACCCGGGACCCAGAGGCAGGAACCTGGAAGACGGAAGCTAGAGTAATCTCTTCATGGAATATTTTTCCCCAACAATTTGTCCCTTATTTTCTGGCTTCATGTTTGAAGGCAGGAAATAACATGACTTTCTTCATAGGACTTTATAAGTTTCACCGTAGTATCACGCTGCCTTGTCGGTCGTTCTCAGATGCACTTGCGCTCGGTGTAAAAGGATTTGCAGCTTGGTTGGAGATGTATGACCTTTGATTCGAATGACTTGTAAGATTTTCTTCTTCTGCTTTATGAAGATGAGACATTGCCCCCATGGTGGGGATATGCCGGAGTTGGCCGAAAGTTTGATGGAGAAGCCTGAACATCGGCATAAAGGGTGATGCTTCTGATCATACCCCAGGTGCTTGTGCGGCTTCTGTAGCTATACTCGGCCTCAGCTCAGGCAGGGCTATCTGGTTCCACGAATCGTGTGGAGGAGTGTATGGGTCAGTACCCAGGAATTCTGAGAGGGAGAATCTTGGCGAGGCTAAGGATCAGGAGGACGAAGAGATTGAATAAGACCCGAAGGCCGAAACTGTGGATCCTCACGCTTGATTATACTGGCCTTGCTTGTGCCTCTCGAGCTTGTAAAGGCTGTAATGGACTTTCAGGAGGGTCTTCGTGCCGGTTTCCTTGCTGCGTTTAGCATACTTGATGCTCCTTTGGTGTTGATGTTGTAGCTGTAGGTTCTTGCCTCGTCTCTGGATTGTACCTTGACTTTTGGCCGAGGGGACATTCAGCATGTTCATCTTGGTGCCTGGAGATAACCTAGTTGATTCTTGGTACCGGAGTAGATCTCCTGGACAGGTTGTTTGCGCGAGCAGTAGTTTCCTTGCCAAATAAAGAAGGTGGAAACATTGGTTGAACTCTCCCATTGACCCTTGGCCACTCTCAACTATGTAGTATTGCAATCTGCCCCTCGGAGGTAAGCCACCATCAATGTTGGGATGACCTTGCATCGTGCTTTCATGGAACCCAGAGGATCCTAGGCATGCTCTCCCAAAATCTGGAGGTTTAGAGATATATCTTTCTGAAACCCATAGGTTCGAGGATGTGTTCGGAGGTTGTATAGACTTTCATCCAGGAACCCGGAGGCTGGATGGACTTTAGTCAGGGAACCCATTGCTTGCATGGACCTTAGTCCAGGAACCCTTAGGTTATAAGGATTTTTTTCCGGGAACCTGATGGTTGTGTGGACCTTCAAGGGGACCTTCCCGTATATCTTTTCAACTTGAAGTCGTCTTCGTCGGGTAGACTCTCGTTGATTGCTAGGTAGGCTTTTTTGGAGCAGTGTCATTTTTTGCGCCGCCCAGCTATCCTTTGGGAAGTCTTAAAGACGGAACAAGATGTGTTAGACTCGTGAACCTGGAGTATAGGGATGCTTCACATTCCACCTTCAGTAGATAGGTTACTCGTGAATTTTTCCGAATAGATAGCTGGTCTCTCTTAGGGACCCGGGTATTTAATGGCAGGATCCTGGGATCCTACGGAACCGTTGTACTACTTCAGAATCCGGAGATGTTGTTGGGACCTGAAGGTCGTTTCTGGAGCCCAGAGGCTGCCCTAGACCCGGAGATCGCCTTTAGAACCCGAAGGTTGAGTGAGGACCCAGAAGTCGATGGGGAACTGGAGGTTCCTCTAGACCATGAGGTCGTATTTAGGACCCTTGGGTCGTTTAGGGAACCCGTAGGTCGATTGGGAACCTGGAGGTCGTTTAGGGACCCGGAGGTCGATTGGGAACCCGGAGGTTCCTCTAGATCCTGAGGTCGTATTTAGGACCCTGAGGTTGTTTAGGGACCCGGAGGTCGATTGGGAACCCGGAGGTTCCTCTAGACCCTGAGGTCATATTTAGGACCATGAGGTCGTTTTGAACCTGGAGGTTGCTTCTTGACTCGAAGGTCGTTTGGGAACCCGGAGGTTCCTTCAGACCCTGAGGTCGTTGTTGGGCCCGGGGGTTATAAAGAACCTGGAGGTTTACCTTTTCCAGGTCCTGAAGGAATTTTTTCAGGACCCGGTGACTGCATGGGGACCCGAAAGTTCTTAATAACCCGGGGTATTTGATTTGTATTTTAAGGGACTGTATTCTGCCATCCTAGGTGAGGCCACTACCGGTACCTGTTGGGATTTCGCATTCTACCGCTCGGAAGCTGGTCACTATCGAGTTCCCGTGCTGCATGCTGCTCTATGCAGAAAGCCACTATCAGACTTAGGGGTGCTGGTTATAGATTCGGAAACCCAAGTGCCAGGCTTTTTCTGCTTTCCACGTCAGGAGAAGCAGGAATTTATGTATTGCTCCCTGCACGTGGCAGTACTTATGCAATATGCAAACTCCCTGAATTAACCCGGAGGTGTCACAGTACTCTTGCTTATGGGGCCCTGATATGGCTCTAGGCATAAATCGGGGTTATAGGTAGTTTTGACAAGCATACTCAGGTTGATCAGACCTATTCCTGCCTTAACTCTCATACCCATTGTTATTGTCGCTCCCTATACAAACTCTGAGTTTGAATACAGTACATTGCGTTTGCGTAAGATTTTGGAAAGTTTTTACCTTTCATTTTTACCTGGTGTTAAGGATAGAAGCAGAGGTCGGAGTCGGAGCTTCGTAGTCGAAGTCGGAACTTCTTCATGCCGGTGTATGGAGACCAGGGTCCTGCCCGGAAACAAGAGTAGTATATTCCAAAATTATTTACTCCCAATAGTTTGCCCCTTATCTTTCGATTTCATGGGTGAAGTCGGGAGATAACATGTGTAATTTGGCCAACCGGAGTAGTTCCATTTCAACATGCTTATAGTGGACAGAGCGCTGCTTCCCTTTTTCTGATTACTTCTTAGGCATGGACCGTGTTAGAACCTGGAGGAGAGTCATTTTTCCAGATGGTAGACCGGGGTCTTGATGAGTACTTCCATGTTTCGGACCTGTTCGAAGGTGATCTTGTAGGATTCGGGACCTTGATCTTGTATTTCAGTGGACGACAAGATTTGCTTTCTGGTCTTGTAACCCATGTAGGTTTCTCCCAGTGATGTAGGGTTCGACGGAGATGGACTTGCTGATGCTTCAGTGAGCTTTGACATTCGTCAGCAGGATACAGGGTCCTTAGACCTGTAACAGGACCTTGGAGGAATGCAGATCTTTGTTGAGGCGTGGAGGCTACTTCTCTTGGAGGACTAGTAGATTTATCCTTGAGAACCTGGAGGCTCCTTGGAACTAGTGCTCTGGCATATGAGGATCTGTAGATATTCTCTTTTTGTCGATGTCGTTTAGTAACTTCTTCTGGCTGCTCTCTGTTCCCGCTTAGGTGAGCCACTCTCAGCGTTTCTTGGATGTCACTAAATGACCCGTCGCTTTGTCTTGAATCCTCCCTTTAGTTGGCAAGCCAACAAGATTTGTTGACGCATGTGTGCCCCTTGGGTTGAGTGTTAACTCGTTTGCCCCCTCTTTTCCCTCAATTATCTCTTTCGTAGAAGTTCAGGAAGGTACGTGCCTTGGACCTACTTCCTTGTAGACTGGCGTATTCTTGAATCCTTCACTGGGAATTTCCGTTTCTTACAACTTGTCGAGGGGTGCAGTCTTGGAGACTTGGAGAGGCACGGATCCTGAGTTTCCCCGGGAGTTTGTAGGGGGTAAAAGGCCTTTATTTCCTTTAGAGCTATATCAGGGTTCGTTGCCGGGAAAAAGCGGTAGTAAGGTGGTCGGAGCTTACTTTTTCGTGGAGCCATTGGATTTCACCTCCATGTAAGGTGGGTAGCCCGAGACCTGGGACCTGGATCCAGGACCTGGGATCCGGGACCTGGGATCTGGGACCTGGAAGCTGGAACCCGGAACCCAGAGATGAATAGTAGCTGGAATGTGTGTTCTTGGGCTTCTTTTACTCTCCTTTGCTCTAATTGGACCCAGGAATCAGAAGGCCAGCATGTCTTGATGTAGAGTTCGCGTTTTTCTTCGGCTCCTTTGCAGAACACAGAGAAGCAGTGTTCCCGGTGCTTGGGCAGGGATCCTTTCGGGGAACAACTCCAATGGAAGTTGATGAGTACTAAAAGGCGTTCTATCCACCCAGCTATTAGGCTTATCTAGGATTCCACTACCACTTAGATTCTAAAGCCTAAAGAGAAAGGTGGTTCTCCGGTTACCTCTTTGTGGTTGCCTGGTACGCCTGTGGTATTTCCAGGAGCTCTTCTTCTGACTCCTCCTGTCTTTAGAATTCGTCCAAGTTGTAAACCCGGGCGGAAAATGTTGTGTCCCGCTTGAGAACCTTGCATCTTTCTCATATGAGGCGGAGTTGGGAGTCTGGAAGTATGGATGTCATCTAGGGCTTGCTTGGTGATGGCTGCCCCCATTGGTCCGAAGGTTGTTGAGACTTGTAGTGAAGATCCAAGACCAGCAGGAGTCAATAATTGTAGACATCGGCTTTGGGTTGGGACCCGGAACCGGCAGATCCGAAGACTGCGGGGATCTGATCTGAGGATAGGACCCGGAACCAGCAGAAACCAGGGACTGCAGAAAGTCTGATCTGAGGATAGGACCCGAAACCAGCAGGAACCAGGGACTGCAGAAAATCTGATCTGAGGATAGGACCCGGAACTAGCAGGAACCAGGGACTGCAGGAAGTCTGATCTGAGGATAGGACCCGGAACCAGCAGGAACCAGGGACTGCAGGAAGTCTGATCTGAGGATAGGACCCAGAACCAGTTGGTAATTCCTGTGTTGGATCTTGTTAATTCTGTTTTGCGTTGTGTTATCCTCCCCTGAAGAGGTGTTTCCAGCTGTGTGAGGTTTAGATCTGGTGAGAATACGTCGTTTCTTGCCCCTAGATGGCTGGGGTTGAAATATTCTGAAGGAATGGATGTGATGTCTCTTCCGCCTATCACCATCATCAAGTAGTATATGACTGCCCCTCCTTCTAGCACCATACTGTTAGGGGATTTTTGTGTACAAGTGATTCGTGCTCAGCACTAACGAATGATAGGAAGAGGGAGACTGTTCGTCGTGGTACTTTCTCCTGCTTCGGTCGTGGATAAGCCAGGAGATCCTGCTCTGATGGTAGTGCCATACGGGTATGGGCTGGTATATGTCATTAGTTCCTTAGTAGCAGTAAGAAATGTCGGTTGTTAGGCAGGAACCGCCTGTCTGTAGTGAAGATCGTAGGGTCTTCTAGGTCTGCAATTGATGGTCGCGACTCCAGGGTCGGTCCCTGGGTGGCTCCTGATTTGTAGTTGAGGGTTCCGGTTACCAAGGTTGGTCCTTGAGGAACCGAGGAAGACGTTTGGGATTTATAGCTGCATCCTTCAGGGGGGATTGCCTACGTACCCTTCAGTGAGGGATCAAGCCGTTCGTAGTTCATGCATGTGGAGGCACGGAGCCTAGATGGAGGCGCGTAGCCTAATGGAGGCACGTGGCCTAGGGAGCACGGGGCTCTAGCAGGCACATGGCCTAATGGGCACGTAGCCTTAGGAGCACGTAGCTCTGTAAGTTTGAGGAGTCATCTGTTCTAGGGGGCACATAGCCCGAACAGATGGTAAACCTGTCGATATGCTGCAGTGAGCATGGAGCGTCGATGTGCTTCGGTGAACATGGATGGACCCGGCTGATGAGCTGGATATCGTGACCTCAGCCAGTCAGTAGAGTTGTAGACGTGCTGCAGGGAGCATATATCTCCCCCTGGTCGATAGTAACCGCCGGGATCAGCCTCTCCTAGGCTTGTCCGAGAAGAAGGTCTTCTATGTGTAAAATCTTGCTTGGCGGCTCTAGAATTCGTGAGCTCTGGTTATGGACGTCTCTCCCCCTCCTTCTTTAGGTTTAGAATCCTATATTTATAGAAGAGGTCGTGCCTCCCTTCTTAGGATTTGGAAATATTCATTATATCCTTTGATAATAGAATATTTCCATTTTCTTAAGGGAGGTCGTATGTATTGGAATACTTCCTCTTTCTCTTAGTTTTAGGGAGAATCCTTCTTGCCCAAGCTGGTTACCTGATAAGAGGAAGATTTCCATTTATCTTAAGGCAAGAGAAATCACTTGGCCTGGAAGACGGAGGAAGGTCCCAAACTCGGGGACAGGGACCCGAGACCCAGAGGCAGGAACCCGGACCCTGGGAGCAGGGACCTGGAAGACGGAAGCTGGAGTAATCTCTTCATCGAATATTTTTCCCCAACAGTCGTCTACTTTCTCGACTAGAGACCGGAGTATTGTCGCCAGATCGGTATCAGGTATGTTTCTTTCTTCCGGGTGGAGAGTCGGGGTTTTCATTGGACGGTCGGTCGTTTGGGTATGGGGCGCTGAGTCTTGCGCCTGCTCAGCGGGATGACTCGTTCGTGTGGTACAAGGTGTCGTCACGGATGCGTTCTTTGCGACTGAAAGCATGGCGTCGATAGTGGCGTTGGTTGGTGGGCGCGTGTTTCCGGGGTTCGTTTGGCTACTTTTCCCGACCTCCGCTGATCCGCCGGTTGCTGTGCTTGAGGGCTGTCTCTCGCCGGATTTCGAGGGCGGGGGTCCTGACGTAGATGACATAGCTTTAACGTTCGGGAGTTTTGCTGACTTCGTGCGTTAGAAACCTTTCAGCCCCACGGTGGGCGCCATTTGTTGAATCCTAAATCCGATAACAAGGATTAAAGACTAAACAAAGTTTAAGAGAGATTAAGAAAGAACCAAAGGTTTCGTTTATTAAAGTGTTTAGCAAAAGCCGAAAAGGAAAGTACACAGAAAAACTCGTTGTCGTAAAGACGAACTCAGATTATAACTTTTTCTCTCTCTGTCTTTCTAGCTCTGCTCTCTCTCTCTATTCGTCGATGTTTTTCTTCATTGAATGCTCTCCTCTATTTATATTGATTCGTATGAGCCTTTTCCGTCTCGCAGTTGTTGTATGTCAGGGAGTTGGTGCGGCGCTCATTATCACCCTATTACTTGTGTAGGCTTTTTGTCTACGATCGGCGGTCGGTGCAGCCTATGTATCGTAGGCTCCTGTTCCTTACGCGTCGTCGCAGTTACCGCTCTCGTGATGGGCGTTTTCGGGGCTTCTTCTGTTCTGCTCAACTCGCGAATGGTCCTCCAACATATATGTATTATCTATTATCGTATTAAGAAGATGGTAATTATCTGTTACACATATCCCAAAAAATCGATTACATTCGATATATTTAAATAATTGTATGAAATATAATTGTTATTTGAGAAGAAGCCAAACCCGTACTGAAGCAATTAAGAAATCTGTGTAAACCTTGAAAAGTTTACCGTATCCATAACGAAAATGAGTGTGTAAAATAAAATTAAAAAGAGAGTTTGTAATTGACTTACTAACCATAACGACCGAGAAGAAAATGGGCCGTTTCTATTTTTTTCCTCGCTGTAACCTTGAATACACAAGGGGTGGAGTGTAGGGCCCGACCCGGTTTCCTTACCGCAAGTACGACCCCAGTTCACTTCCCTCGATCTAACGTGATCTATACCCGATTTTTCCCTAACTTGGGATTTTTATTACAGTTTTCCTCTAAGAGGTTCAGATCAGTTCTCAGTGTTCACTAAGCCTAACCAGCATCCTAGCAGTTCACTAAGACTGATAGTATAATAAACATGTACCTTACTGCCTTGGTTCTTGTTTGACTCATGGTCCCTCCACGTTCCGTCCTTGATGTCTCCGTGCTTCTCATCCGTCTAATCCAGCCAGCTCATTCAGATACTTAACCGAATCCCCTTGTTACTTAGTCACTCAGCCAACCATCCCCACATGACCCAAGTAAACAAAGAGAGACGGCTTGGTCTCCAACCAGCCATCCAGAAAAGATAGTACGCTAGCCATGCTTAGCGCCCCAGAACCAGTCCCTGATCACACCCGGATCAGTCAGTACACAGTCGGCTCCACAGCCCCATAACCAGTCAGTAACACCATGCCTCCATCCAAGACAAGTCTCTGTCCAGTCATGACAATCCATCAACACTCGACTCTATACCATAGCCGGTACAGAAAGCTGAGACTCGATCCGAGTCCTAACCGCCAGTATCACGTTCCAGCACTATACATCCGTTAACCACCCCAGATAACTCTTGCCGTCTGATCCGCATCATCAGTACAGACGCCTTCCATCAGAAACCATCAAGCCGTCTACGGAAACAGCCGACCAAGCCTCATCAGTCTATCCCTTTCAGTACGTCGCCAGTCCTGATCATACCCATCAAACCACTTGAACCAGCACCCCGCATCCAGACAGAATTGATCCGATCAGTACAAGGAACCTTTCCATACGCTGTCCCAAGAACCCGCGACCATTACCTCTCGAACGTAACCGCCGAGCGTTCCACAATCGTCGCGCTCCATCAGTACACAACTCCCATCAGTACAAACTAGGCCGACAGTCTCTTTACCGTGGCATGCGCATGGTCCGACAGACTGCACGCGTCGTATACCATCGTAAGCACACCGCGAACCATCGTTCAGTACGCAGCCCACCTTACACGATTCAACTAAGCCGCACACACCACTACTCGAATCTCAGACGATCGGATTAGGACCAGACCAGCCCTGCTCCGAAAAACTCAGCGTCTCTCCTGTCAGTTTCCCTTTGTCTCTCTCCGGTATCATCAGTACGATCTGATCAAAGTTCAGATCAGGCGGAGTCGTATGACAGACAGACCCGCGGCCATATCTTAGACTCTGGTCAGCCTTCCGGCCATCTGTTTCCGATCTGTTTCCCTCTCTCTCGGCTCTTTTCTCCCTTTCTGTCTAGAACCCGTGAGGGAAAAAGTGTCCCGTCTTTGTTCCCCGAAAATCCCAATAAAAGGATTGTTTTGGGCGGTTTCCTCCCCAACCGTCAGTTCCATAACCACCCCGCGCGTCCCTTTCAGTCCGTAACCGTCCTAGACGGTTTCTCTCTCGGCCAACTGCCTTGACGGTGTCTCCGTAACTCCCTTAGCAGTTCCTGAACCCATAAACCGTCCCAGTCAGTTAAGTGGTCCGGCAACCACTCAGAACCGCCCTATAACTGCTTGACAGTTCCAAGTCCATAAACCGTCTCAATCGGTTACACCATCCAGTAATCACTTAGGAACCGTCCAGCAACTGCTCGGTAACCACCCTAGTAACTGTTCCGGAACTGCTTAGTAACCGCCTCGGATAACCGTTCCCATCAGTTTCCTTAGCTTTCCAGTAAACGTTCAGCTCAGTATCCGTCCCGTCAGAACATATACCAGTCAGTCCGTACTTAGACTAACTGATATCGGATGGCAAGTCCAACTGCCTTGTCTGAATCAGATCAGTCTAGTCCAACAAGCTCAACTGCTATGTTCGGACAGACAGTATCATCTTAATCTGACCAGTACTACACAGATGACATGTCCAACATGTCTGTCCCGTCTGATCAGTCCGATCTTGGACTGATCCAGTTCAGACTGCGGGACGGGGATGCTACACGGAGCCCCGCACAAGCGTGGGACGTTAGCATAACCGAGATTATGGAATTACAAAGTGTTGATGGTGATGGTTTGTAGAGTTTGAGCATAGATGTAAAGGTTGTAGAAGTGTTAGGAGTTGTTTTAAGAGAAGAGGATTGGTTTATTTTCTATTATTATGCTTAGTGCATTGTGGAAAGTGAGTAATATTCGATGGGGGAAATTTATTGATTTAGAAGAAAACGTAGCATTGACATTAGGTGAACCCTTTTGTAACTATTAAACATGAGAAACAGTTATAAACAGATGGAGTACATTGGAGTAATGCGGTTTTAAAAAAACATGAAATAGAGAAAATCTTGAAATGTCTTGAAGAAGCAATGCATAGCAACTGAGAAATATAAAGAAACGGAAGTAGAGTTCGGTTCACATTGTTTTCATTTGGAAACATTACTCAGTTGAGTATTTGGGACCATCTTTGTCCGCTTCATTGGTTGACGTATAGGTGGCAGCAGCGGAAGTTGATGATTCCCCATATTCCATTTTTCCTTCTTTTTTTTTTTGCATTGATGGTTAAAATCTGTAGAGTGGTGTATAAGTTTGTGTAAAAAATATGAGACATATGTAAACGTTTAGATTAGTTAATACTATAATACCTCCTTGTTAGGAACGGCGCTCATTCCAGAGATGGTGAAGGTAGGGGCGTTGTCTGTTACACATTTACATGATAAATAAATTTTTGGCCTTCAAGTTCTGCAATACATTTTGGGAGTCTATTGCGTAGACGACGATTCACCTGAAGTACGGTATAGGTTTTAGCGAGTATTAGAGTTTGCAGAAAAGGTGGATTGTAAGAAATGCAAACCTCATGATCAAGTAGAGTTTGTTAGGGGATTTTTGTGTATGCTCTTTTAGAGTACCACATAACGATGGACAAGCTGGTAAACCGAGCAGATTTGTATATCTTTTGTGAGGATTTCGTGAGAATTTAGAGGGAATAATAAAGAGATAGGCTTGAGGAGACTTTTATTAGATAGAACAAGCAAGATTACAAGGTATTGAGTAAGAACCCTAATTCTAGCCGTCTAGTTCTAGTCTCTAAGCCTTGGAGAAGTCGATCCCCTGCTTTAGGGTTTTAGTAGCTCTTATATAGTTGTCTAGGAGTCGGTTTCGTTAGGTTAAACTCTTCCATATTCGGAAATATGGAAGGTTCTCCTTGTCGGAAGTTTTCCATTTATTGGAAAGGAGCTCGGTTCCAGGGACCAAGCTCGGGGTTCCTTCTAGCGGGGACCTGGAGCGTTCCCTTATCGGGGACCCGAGGGTCTGGGTGCTGCCTGGAGGCTGTAGGAAATGATACCGGGGTATTTTTCCCCAACAGGGTTGCTGCATCTTGTTTAGTGAGCTTCATCATCTCGTTGTCGAGCACCAAGAAAGTGGCATAATTTTCACCACCATCGACCAACAATTCATCCTTGTACATGTATTAGACGATCATATGTATGATCAGAATCTAGAAAAGACTGTCTGTTTTATGGAAAGGCATTGTTAGTTTCTAGCCTCACAACAGTCGTGGCATTGATATCATGACACTGGTCTCAGGGGTGAGATGTGGCTGAGTTTCCAACTTCTTTCACGCAGTGAGTGCAAGAGACATAGTACCAGCCCTTTTGTGCGACAACCTCAACAATCTGAGCTATGCAAGTAAAATAAGCTTCCTGTGTAATAAGAGACTGTGAATATGAAGCTCCATTTATTAAAATATGAAAAGGTTCAGAGATTTAAGACGTTGGTGACAGTGTATTACAAACCTGCCTAGAAGAGTTGGAGAGGAACTTGCTGAGATCTCCCGTTGAGCTAAGTTCTTTGGTAGTGATCACTGTTTCTGCGTTGAGACTTGGTAAGTCTGTTTCTGCGTTGAGACTTGGTAAGTCCTTGCCTACTGCATCGCTAAGACTGGAGTCAATGCTGTGATTAGTTTATTCGGCAGACAGCGTAATGTTGTATAATTTGGTTATATTAAAATACTTGTACCTCGTCGTGAACTCTGTGATTGCAGCGAGATTGTTTCCGAAATAAAACTTGGTGGCAGCGGTGGAGTGTAGGTACATGTGATCTGATGAGAGGATAATTATAGTGTCGTCACTAGTGGAATCTAAGTTACAAAAGTATGTTATTAAGTTACCTCCTTTTTTTGTGGGTTTAGACTTGTGACCACCATGACAGAGTTTGTGCTCTCCCCTGAATTTAGAAGACCCTTAAACCTAGCAGCAGCTTCGTCCAGTAAGGACAAGTACACTTCGACGTTTCTGTAGATTATTGTGAAGGGGATACAGTAAGCAGATGAAATTTTTAAGCTAATGTGTCTAATTTTAGTACTTAAGGAGCACTGAGGAACCGGATGAGAATTGGTGAAAATATATTTGTGCTCAGTAGGCCAAAACCTTTCACAGATTTTATTACACCTACAACATCTGCCAGTTTATGAAAAGTTACTTATTTTAAAAGCAAAAAGAGAATAAATACTGAATCAGATTATTTGTAATTATGGAAACGAACCGGGGAGTTCTAGATTTGTGTTGGCAAGGATGTGGAGAAAGTATTGGAGGTTGATGACAGGACCATCATTGATCACCTGATGAAGAGCTGTTTGGGCAATGAAACGGATCACAAAAGTGTGCTCTGTT
The DNA here is from genome assembly GCF_020379485.1 of Brassica napus. Lineage (NCBI taxonomy): Eukaryota > Viridiplantae > Streptophyta > Magnoliopsida > Brassicales > Brassicaceae > Brassica > Brassica napus. The sequence goes on along the minus strand of NW_026014488.1, from coordinate 197,430 downwards.
GTCTTGTACATATATGGGCAACTGTCAACTTCAAAGTGAGCAACTTCGTAGTGTTTTTCCCACTCAGAAGGAATGAAAGCGTTGATCAATGAATCCTGAGTTAAATTGTTTGATGATTACATACAGCGATTTTTCTAGGTAAATACAGTAGAGCTTTATTTATGAATATGTATAGGGAAAAATGAGTATACCTTCTCATCATCAAGGAGAACCATAGTGATTCCCCTGATTTCATTGGAGTTAATCATGTTTGGGGTGTCCCAAAACCGGAGTAGTTGAGCATGGATTGTTTGGGGAGATCTACCCAAACGAAGAGAGTCGAAGGCTCTGTGATGCTGAGGTGGGTGAGAACCGACGGGAACTTCGGAAGAGATTTCGATAGCAGTTGAGTAGGTTTTAGGAAAGAGAATAATAGCATGAGGCTGTGAAGATTCATCCCTCTCTGAGATTTGGCTAAATTATATAAAATGAGTTCACTTAACGGTTTCATCGCGTGGGAAGTGAGAGGGATTGTTGTGGACGGAAATGGTCGAATTGAATAAGTTGTAATGGTTGGATTTATGATTAATATAAACGGAAGTAACCGAAGAGATGGATACGAAAAGTCTTTATTTGTGTAGTAGAAGAGAACATTGGTGTTGTTAACTGAATTTGATTTTGCTCAGTCGGAGACGAAGAAGAAGAACTAAGATTCCTAATTGTGTAAAGTATAAAACGGCAGTTTTTTGAGGTCTAATTCCGCAGACGTAAGTGGATGTTAATTTGGGCCGTAATGGGTTTTATGGTTCAAAAGACTAAATACTGATTCGACATTGTGTTGGGCCCTATAAGGGATAAATTGTATATGAAAAAGCTCGTAAAAATAAATTGAATTCTTAGTTTTGAGAAAATTGGGTCAGGTATCGTTCTTCTCTTCCGACATTGACATTTCTTCTCTTTGGACAGGAAAATAGTTAAAGCTTTCTGCTCTTCCGACATTGAGTTTTCCGTCTACGGGCTTCTAATCAAGGCACCCCTCCTGTTGCATGGTTAATGTGTTTGGTTACAGGGAATGGAATGTTTTTGAAATCGAGTGCTAACCTTGCTGGCTCATAATGAGAGGGGTAAGGAATTCTCCCTGCATCTCTTTGTCTTTCTCATATCCTGGAGTTTTAAGTCACTTTTGGGTGAGTATACATGTTGGATAATTGTTTAATTGAACATAACAGAGAAGTTCGTGTGACATACCTGATGTGTCTGGCAAACCATTGAATGCTTCTCTATATACGATATTTGTGATCGTGTTCCGCAAGCTCCCGGGGCTGGTAATGTTCAAGATCTTAGTCCTTTCGGTGTGGTCACCCTTGATAGCGCAACATATAGTTGACCGTGGCTGAAAACTGGTTTTGGCAAGTACAGAGCAACATTCGCCAGTGTTTGCCCTTGACTCTTGCTTATCGTCATTCCGTACGATACTCAAACCGTAAACTGGCGTCTTTTGAGGGTGAAAGGATGGTTGGACTCTGTTGGTGATAGTATGATCCTAGGAATCAGTACTTCTGTTTGCTTCGACGATGAAGAGGTTAGCACTTCTGCTTTTATAACTCTTTCTCCCAGGTTCGTCACTATAAGTCTTGTGCCGTTGCACAACCCCTCTTCTTGGTTTATATTGCGCAGGAGCATGATCGGAACACCAACTTTGAGGCATATTCTGTGTGCTGGCAGTCCCGGGAACTCTAATGAGTTGAGATATTCCAATGGATAGGATAAATCAAACTCGCCCGAGTGTTTTTCGTCCTCAGCAAAACTGTCACTGCTTAAGTACTCTTTCTCTCTCCCTGGAATTTTTGATAGCAAGTAAGTGTTGATCTCATCGACTGTATCATTCTTTGGAGTTAGTATAGCGGTATCCCTGATTTTATCCAAGTTCTTGTAGTCATTTATGAAATCTGTGAAAACAGATTGACATAAGATATCAAGAGGGTTCGAAGTAACGGCGAGGAGGAGTGTCTCGTTGATGACAATCTGATCTTCCACAGCATCTTGGTTTATATTTTCATGAGCCATCAGAGGTGCATTTCCGTTGCCAACTTGTAAAATCCATTGAGCGAAATCTTTTTCCTCTGATTCAAAACACATATTTCTGGATAGGACATGAATATGACAGTGGTGCCAGAGGTGAGGACGGTTTACCGCTGCGTTGACTGTTTCTTGGTGTGTTCCCTGTGGGATGACTGGAAGAATTTGTCTGAAATGACCGCCTAGCAAGACAGTTATTCCTCCTAAGGGCTTCTGTGGAGCCTCTTTATCGGAGAGAGATAAGATATCTCGTAGCGTGCGATCAACGGCTTCAATAGCATGGCGATGTGCCATTGGAGCCTCATCCCAAACAATGAGATCCGCCTGGCTTAAGAAGTTGGCGAGGATTGTGCCGGTTATAACTTCGTAGAAAGAATCTTCATATAGCTTCAAAGGAATCTTAAACCTTGAATGGGCAGTGCAACCTACAGGTAGGAGGAGAGCAGCTATAGCAGATTAAGCAACAGGTATAACTTTTTTACTTCTTGATCGCAAAGCAGAGTTGATGGTTTTGTATAGGAACATTTTCCCTGTACCTCCTGCTCCGTAAATGAAAAATAATTTCCCTTGCTTCTCCAAAACTGATGTCATAACCTCATCATATATAATCCTCTGTTCTTCGTTGAGTTTTAAGAACATAAGTTGATGGATCCTAGTTTCTTCTGCTATGTCAAACTGGTATTCTTGAGCCATCTTTTTTTTCTTCATATCGTCCAGTATTGTTTAGCTCGGAAGAGGCATTCCCTTGAACTCAGTAAGTGATGTGTCATGGTTTTGTAGGAGAGACTCTATTTCGATCAGAGTATACTGCTGGAGTTCATGTGGACCGAGTTCAAGCTGTGGGAATCGGAGGATCCTTCGCTGGTGGCTTAAAACATCTTCGGACATATACTGCCATGTGTTGATCCAAAGCTTTTGTGGGTCTGAGATGCAACAGAAAACCAGAATCAATACAAAGAGCCGGCAAAGACAGCTAGGTGAAGACCATTGATTTGCTTCAGTCATTGCATCCTGTCATTCTTTGTCTACATCGAGCGATCCCCTGGCTAAGCAGGCAGCTTGGAATGATTCATGTTTTGTGTCACCAACAGTGTATAAATCATCATAGCCTGTAGGTCCTTTTACGATGCTCACCAAGATCCTAAGGTAATATCGATCACCAGCATTGGGATGGATATTCACAAGTCTGCCAATTGTTCCTTTTTTCTTCCGTTTAGAGTAAAGCTTGTTTGAGTTATCCCAGACAAACATGGTAAGCATTTGGATGTAGTTCAACTGTCTGGCCTCTTCGTACAGTCTGTTCATCTCAAACCATTCAGTAAGCATTGTTCTCCCATGTGTATATCGGCGTTCCACGTCTTCTAGGTCCTCATCCTCGTCGTAAACTGCTGTTTGTTCATCAGGTAAATGGACAGGAAACTTCTGAACTGCTGGGCTGTTATGATGAATATCAAACTTAAAAGTTCTCCACATAGATTCACAAGCAGACAAGTACCGACCTTCCAAGTAATTGTCTATTTCGTTTATTGGTTTTTGTGAGGTGCTTGCTTGGTCGCTAGGAATCTGATCTCCATCTTTTTGAAACACAAACGTTGCTCTATCCATGCCTTTAGTAATGTACTTGAATAGGTATTTAATCGCGGTTGACTTATTGCACCATTCGACATTAACATGCGCCTTGTATTTCTTCAGGATTTGGAGATTGTGGGGAACAACATAAGAATTGTCGAGGGTTACGTTACCTTTTTGACCACTTGATCAGTTTGCCTCCACCGGTACAGAACGTAACCAGAGTCATTGATTTGAGTGTGAGGAACGTAGCTCCGAGGAAATTTCTTGGTACACACACCATTGTCCATGCAAGGAGAACTTGGTCTATCTTTCCCACATGGACCATGCATCATGTGTTGCTCCACCAAACAGTAAGCTTCCGGATCTGTTTCTTTATCTGGCAATTCCGCCGAGATTATGTTATCTATATCAGCACTGGTGGGATTCTTAAAATCACCTTCTAGCCAGAGTAGTATATGAGCATGTGGCAAGCCTCGCTTTTGAAATTCGATGGTGTAGACCTCTGCATTGAATGATCTATGTTATTAATAATATCTATGTTAAGAGGAAACGTAGGTAGAATTTTTAAAAAATTTAGAACCTGCTTTTGGGCGAGGAAAAAATAACCCTTTCTTGAAATCAGACATCAGCTCGTCCAGCTTCATTTTAAACACTCTACATTCAAGGTCTGGACGATCATTTGGTTCGTCAGTCCCATACATTTGTAGATGGTTGGAGATTTCAACCCACTTTGGATTGGTGGTCATTGTAATAAATAAATGAGGATTACCATACCACCGGCATATAGCCATTGCATCATGGTATTTCTCAGCCATGTAACGCGGACTTCCTGTGTAAGAAGCAGGTAATATAACTCTTTTCCCTATAGACTTGGCATCTGTGTCTCCTTTAATGACTGCATCCTTGACATTGTTGTAAAGGTCCGCTCTTATTTTTTTTTATTTAGTCTGAACCAGCGCAACCTTTCTTGCTCAATGGAGGTGTAGGCGTCAACTATATATATAGATGGAGTATACGCTTTGAGGTGACAATTGTCATGCCCTCTTCCAAGCGAGTTTGAAGCTGGTAAGCGAAGTACTCTCTCTTCGTGATGTAAGACCTTTGCCGAGTGGATCCATCAATGTTGACAACTTGGATGTTCTCGTGAAACCCTGATTGGCCATAAGGAAACAAAAGAGGGTACTGCAGTGTCATGTAGAGTGGATGCATATCACTTATATGTTGCAGTCCAGCTGATTTATGGTGAACAATGATATCCCTATCTCCCATATGCTCTGAAAAGTCTCCAACAATTAAACCAGCTATCTCATCAGTTGTAGGCATATCATATTGACGGCCTCGTTTTGGTTGACCTATCAATCTTATTCTGAACTCTGGGCAGTTGCTGTGTTCGTGAGCATCTCTAGCCTTTCTGAAAATTTTGGCCAAACAATTGTTGGCATCCATTGTTTCAATCAGCTGTTTAACAATATCAGGATCAAGTTCTCCTGCTTTTGTTGTTTTTTTTACTGTAGCTATCCTATTCTTAACCTCATTTGTTGTATCAGAGATGTAGAGTTGGCTGAACTTTGGTGGTTTTCCAGCTTCTGGTACCAATGATCCTATCTTGTGGGCATTCTGACCGTGTATCCTTAAAGTGAACGGTCCAGCCTTGTGCATCACTTTTGAATCTAATTTGGCTCCCATAGACGTGAATGCAAGGATCGAGTTGTACGTGCGGATGTTGTGCTGGAAGTGGGCAGAACTGGAGAGTAGTGATGGTAATGAATGAGGAGGATGTGGTTCGGGTGGTAGCTTCACACGACCTTGCTGACAACATATACTGAAAAGGGGAGTTCTGTTGCTGCCTCTACTGCCTTTTTTTCTCTTGTTCCCATACCAAAGCACGACAATAGGGGCATTCTTGAAGGTCATTAACTTTACTTCTTTTTTTTCTTGTGTCTCGATGCCTGCAGACCTTCAGTTCTATCTGCATTTAATTGATACAACAAAATACAGTGAGTAGAAGTTTTACTGATATAGGGTAGCGAAGCTAAGACATAGGAATTGTTGTGAAGTGAAGAGGAATACTCTTTAGCTTGAACGCTTGTCTTCTGGCGATAATAATGGCCTTCCTCATTTGTCTAGCTTTCCGCTGTTCTCCTGTTGAGCGTTGTTTTTTTATAGTGTTCATGTTACGTAGATAATGTTAAGCGTGTAATAGGAAAAGCATACCTGTACGTTTGCATACAGAACATGCAAAACTTTGCCGGAATGGTTGATGCCCTGTAAATTGAAATCATGTTTTAATTATATGGAAAATAATTCATAATTCTGCTGTAAGTGAGACGAATGCGATCACAAACCCGTGTTATGCATGTCATGTTCACTTTGTCCTGGAAATCGTTTACTCACGGCAGCTTCATGTGGATCGATCATTTTCCCCTTCATTCACTTAGTAGTGTATCTGTTTGAAACCGATCTGTTTTTTACCCAGAGTTATGTTTGATATCTATACAGATAAAAACTTTCATCGATTGAGGGCCTATGCTTGGAGGCTGTTACGTATTTACGTGACATTGTTAAACGGACGTAAAACTGTTTAATAGCTGTAAAGGAAGTTTAATTGGCACGTTAAAGGATTAGAGAGTTCAAGTTCTAGCATCATCCATTTCGTCTGTTCTGTTACTTCTCTCCACAATGGATTTAAGGTTAGTGGTTAGTGGATTATGTTACAGATGTGTATATGATTAGCGTTATTCGTAAGTAATAATATTAGACGTCTGATAGATGGTTCTTACATAAATAATAATATAATATTTGCTCTTATAGTCTTATTGTCAATGTAACAGTGGTTGGTGACTTATATATGGGACCGATTTAACATCTGATCATATCCTTACCTCCTCCACCAGCTTTATTGAAATCATTTTTCTTTTCATGATTTTTAGATTACAATGTAGAATTGTGTTATCCGTGGAGAGTACGTGAACGGTTGTATGAAATCCGTACATTGAATATTTGTTGTATTCAAAACAGAGCAAGATTAACTTATTTTTTGGGCAATTTAAATTGCCTCTTTATGTTTTTTTTATATATATTTTGAGAAAGGGAAAACAGGAAACAAAGATGAGAGTTATAAACTCAGACACATAAAAGGAAACAGTTAATTGGGACATTGATCCCTTCACATAAGCAAAGGATGCCACACTTATTAAATTTAAAGCGAAAAAGAGAAGTAATAGCAAAAAGTAAAACATCCACTCCATAACTTAATGAACGCTTCACATCAACTTCGTTCTAGATAGAGTTGAGACCCAAGACGAACTCAAAGAACTCGCACATGAAGAAGAAGTAAAAGCACGTGGGGCAAAACGTGTTCATGTCATGAGGATGGCATGGGAGAACAGGTTTCATCATCTTAAGCGAGGTCACGTACGCCGTTTTCATTGTGACATTGATATGCTCCAGTGAGTTCTGAATGTTAGTCCACAAACTGTCCAAAATAATAGGACCTTCCTTATCATTGAGCTTGTTAATGATATTCATACCTTTTTCAGTCATGCCTAAGGCCATGAGGACAACACCGTAGATGAATGTTGCTTCTTTGTGACCACCTTTAGAAGATAGGCGTAGGTGGTGGAGACCCAAGCTTTCATTCTCACGATGGAAGAACTCCAGCAGGCCCTGATGTAGTTTGCATCCACGTTGTTGGATTTTAAGCAGCTCTCCATAAGATCCGGGTATTCATAAGCCAGCAGGGGTCTCTTAATCAAGTGTGCCAGATTCAGATCTTTGGCGACAAAGTGGTTGTTAAAACCAAAATTTAGTGACTTGCAAGAGGTGATAGTGTTGAAGTAGTCAAGAGAGGAGGTGGCCCCAACCTTGGAAACAATAACCATGATCATGTCATTAGGCATGGTCTCAAGGGTTATCATATCAGCTTTTTTGGGATTCATGTAAGTGAGTTGAAGTTGAATATCAGATTATTTTTCGGCTGGAGAGGATAATGGTGTTCTCGATTCGATGATTATTTATATGGAAGAGAAGAAGAGTGGAGATCGTTTGGCTTCTGTCTCCTGTTAATGCAAAGTAACGTATTTCCAAACTCATAATTAGACACTTTTGCCTTATGTGCTGCGTGTACTTAGTAATAGTCACAACGTCTATGGTAACATGTAACGATTGACTATTCCGTCATAATATTATGCATTTGTTACTGATAAATTTATTTCCCAGCAGTAAAATAATGACTTACGTATTTTTAAAAATCTGATTGCATGGAGATTAATAACCGCAAAATTTATTTTCGTATGCTTTTTGGTGTATATATTATTTTAAAATGGCTTATATAAGTTGAATGTTTTTTTTTTAATCACTAACTTTACTTGTCAACTATTTTATATGAAAACGTAGATGCATATTTAATTTGTGATCCGTAAACTACATTTGTATGAAAGTTTAACTTTTTAAAAGTGTTGATTGCTTGGATTTTAATAACTTGAGGCACACATTCCCGTTTTATAGTTAAAAATGCTAAATCATATATATAATAGCCATTAGTCTGATACAAATTTAAACAGGCTTGTATAGATCGAATCGTATTTTTAAACGTCTTCACTGCTTCAATTGTATTTACTATGCATTGCTTGAAACGTCTAATTGTTAGATCTAATTTATAGAATTTAATTAACTAACTCTTATATGATGTCTTCTCCCAAATAAGACCTGTTTAATTTTATATTGTCACCTAGATTCCATTTATAATTCCATATCGGTATGTATGCAAAACAACATTTTCTGCATTTTCTTACAATCAAACTTAATATAACGTCAACCCATCGTAGATATTAAATTAAAAAGTCTTTCCTCATAAGAGGTACACAGACGGAAACATATTCCGAAACTGGAAAATACTGGAAAGTCCAAAAAAAAAAAAGAAATGCATAGTAATTAAAGGTACTGATAATTAAAAAACGGGAGCAGAGTTGGGTTGACGGATCACAGCTTAGTAGCTTCACTCACGGGGACGTTTGCGGCTACCATCCTTCACCTGACCACCGGTTGGATTTGGATCATACGCTTCACCTTCAACCAAGGTACCGGCGGACGCAGATGTTTCGCCACTCTCGCCACCAACAATTAAAGCTTCGTTGGTGTTGAAAGTCCGGTTAACGAATTAACATGTATTATAATGCGTCGGTTAATGTAAAATTTAATGGAATAATATATATAATACCTCAGGTTCAATGTGGTCACTTATTCCACAAACAGTGAAATTGCGGTGGTTTGGGGTGAAATTGAACGGGGTAACACGTATTTGGAACACAAATTCTTTTCCACCAAGTTCTTCTAGACACTATGGGAGCTGCTCGCCCCCACCACCATTCATCTGAAATAAGTGAAAACATTTTGTAACTTCACAATGCAGTGCTATGCTTTGTATAATTTTTATGTTTTTTGTAAACAAACCTCTTTGACAGTTAGAGTTGCGGCATCTTTCTTTATGAGATTAAGCATCTCTCTGTCTAAAACCACAAAAGTGGCATTGTCATTCCCATCATCAACGGACAATTCAACACGGTACCTGAAAAAAAAACGGATTTAGTGAGCACAATGGAAAGAAGTGGTCTCCAAGAAACAATGATTCTGATACTAAACTGTTAAAATGCTCACTTTATAACACCTGTAACGTTGGCATTAACACAACGGTTGCAACGTAGAGAATTGCTTGATTGATCTAACTTTCTGCTGCAGCCAGTGCATGAAACAAAAGACCACCCATTCTGTTGGAGAACCTCAAGCACTCAAGCCTTGCAGATGAACTCTGCTTCTTGGGTCTACCAAGTGAACATCAAAACATGTTATTAGTCTAATTTCAACTTAGACGACACTTCCTACTTTAAATAAATATTACTGTTACCTGCTCATCAGAGTTGGAGATGAATTTGTTGAGATCTCCAATGGAGACATGTTCCTTTTTCTTGATTGATTCCTTGGTATCAATGCAAGGAAAAGATTCACCAACTGGTCCTCCTAAGATGAAAGCGAATCATATATGTTAGAAAGTGACTAATTCAAGATTAATATAATCAAAGTGGAATATAACCTAGCTGTGAACTGGGTGATGGCTGGAAGATTCATGTCGAAATAAAATTTCGTGGCTGGGGTGGAGTTGGGGTACAAATTTCCTGCAGAGAGTAAGTGTTTGGGTTGCATCATAAATTAAACCCCAAAATAATTGAATTTACCAAAAGCAGTTTGAACCAAAATTTTTAAAAGATTTTACAAACCTCCAAAGATTTTTGGATTCACAGTTGGGACCACCATAACAGACTGTGCTCTTTCGCCTGAGCTGATGAGTCCCCGAAAGGTTGCCGCAGCTTCATCCCATAAGGACAGATACACCACAACATTACTGCAAAAAATTTGTTTCAATGACGAGGCCACGTTCATAAAAGTTTTTGAGATAAGTTTTTGTTAGCTTACGGTTCGATGACGAAGCGGACAACAACTCGAGTCATCACTGTAGCATCCGAAAGATCGGAACCTTGGACGGAACGAATCATTCCTACAACATCTGCAACGTGAAACACATATACTGTCTCAGCCTGAGACCATAATTAAGACAATTTTTAAAGCGAATAAAATTATTTCGAGAATAATATATAAGAAATAAACCTGGGAGTTCCAAGTTCGTGTTATCAAGTGCTTGAAGATGCTCAAACTTCCTGAGCATGAATTTCTGGAGGTTGATAATGGGAGCGACTTCATCAATGGTTGTTTGTGGGAGGAACCGGATCACGAATGGATTGTCTGTGATCTTGTACAGATTAGTGCATCTAGCAAACTCAAAGCGTGAAACTTTGACGATGGAACCACTTCGTAAACCTGGATGGTAGTGACCGGAGCGAGCGGCAGTAATAAACCCATGGATCACAGAATTCTGTGAACAAAACGACAAATAAACATGTGACAAAACAGAACTGATGAAATTAACGGAATCACAAATGGTTGGTCTTTCTCAAAAGTTTGATCGTAAATAAATGGAACAGTACCTGCTCATCAAGGAAAAGCAAGGTGATTCCCATGAATTCGCCTTGCTTCTTAATGTTTCTGGAGTCCCAAAAACGCAGGAGGCGAGCCACGACGAACTGAGCAGATCGACCCAGGCAGAGATCGTCGAACGATGTCGGGCCAACAACGGCCGGAGCGGAGGAAGCCATCTTTGAGAGAATCTTTGGAAGCTGAAGGAAGAAATTTTAACTGAGAGTGATTGTGAGCGATCCCCACAGCCTCATCCATCTCCTACTTATAGAACAAAGAATCATCAGACGAAGAATACCAAAACGTTACAGAGTTTAGTGTAATTAAGACAACAGTTAAAGAATACATCAAAGGTGGAGGAAGGCAAAGAGATGAGAATGATTGGCTTTACAAAACAACAGAAACAAAACTGAGAGTGATTGCGAGCGATCCCCACAGCCTCATCCATCTTCTACTTATAGAACAAAGAATCATCAGACGAAGAATACCAAAACGTTACAGAGTTTAGTGTAATTAAGACAACAGTTAAAGAATACATCGAAGGTGGAGGAAGGCAAAGAGATGAGAATGATTGGCTTTACAAAACAACAGAAACAAAATCGGCGACTTGAAAAATGGAAGAAGGAAAGGATGATGCCCTAGAACAAAGCACATCATTTTCTTTCAATTATTCCTATCGATTATTCAATAACACAGGCCCAACCCCAACTAACAGCCCATACGATATATTTCTGAACCCAATATAGAAACAGAACACAGGAGCCCAACCCAAAATCATATAATCAAACCAAACCTACTTCAATCGGACCAAACAACGAATCACCCTTCCAAATAAAAGGAATCTGACGTGGACCCTCTAGGAAGAGAGGAAAATCTCTCATTATATATATATAGAAACAGAACACAGGAGCCCAACCCAAAATCATATAATCAAACCAAACCTACTTCAATCGGACCAAACAACGAATCACCCTTCCAAATAAAAGGAATCTGACGTGGACCTTCTAGGAAGAGAGAAAAGTCTCTCATTATATATATATATATATATATATATATATATGATTTAGACCAAGACCTGTGTATCTATAGTTTTTAAAACTACAAGAGAACCAAAATAAATACAAAGACATAACACCAGAATGAAACCTCAAATCAATAAGTAATAAAAGCAGAATATCAGCCTCAACCAGCCTATCCACGTAGGACAATTTAATCAGCCAATCAGAGAGGACGTTTTTGCCATGTCACATGTGTGTTGCCTTTCTTGGGTTTACCGTGTTTTTGATACGATTGGACCTCAAGCCCATCAGACCATTGAAAGACACGGACGGCGACCAAACCATTTCGACCTCTCCCTTTCGCATTTCTTCAAACCCTAAAAACTCAGATCGATTCTTCATCCCTTTTGCTCTTCCTTTTCTTTGATCTGTTTCACGATCTGACCCCTAAACAATCAATACATCCTCCACTTCGTTGTCCCTTTACTCTCATTTATGGATTCGTTTTGCTTTTCTCCTTTTGATTTTCTTTATAAAACTCTTAATCTGCCTTTTCTCCTTCAGATTTTGTTTATACAATTCTTAATCCGATTCTTATTTCGATTAAGCTTCGTTGCAATGAGTTCCAACGGAAAATCCACCTCCGAGAAACCAAAAGGCATTGATGCTGACTCCTCTCCCGGACCGATCAAGCCCATCGGAACACCATATGTCTCTTCCAGCCACTCAATCGGCGATCCCCACTCGAAGCAAGCCAAAGGCGAAGTTTCGGTCACCTCCGGTCTGAACAAACTCAACGGCAAGACCTCTGTCTCTTCCGGCATCTTGAGCGGCGTACCTAAATCGAAAAACCCCAATGGTAAGAACCCTTATCGTTTCCTTATGCAATTATAGAGTCCGTTTTGTTAGAGGATTTTTGTGTAGGCTCTTTTAGAGTACCACGGAACGATGGACAAGCTGGTAAACCGAGCAGATTTGTATATCTTTTGTGAGGATTTCATGAGGATTTTGAGGGAATAATAAAGAGATAGGCTTGAGGAGACTTTTATTAGATAGAACAAGAAAAATTACAAGGTATTGAGTAAGAACCCTAATTCTAGCCGTCAAGTTCTAGTCTCTAAGCCTTGGATAAGTTGATCCCTTGCTTCAGGGTTTTAGTAGCTCTTATGTAGTCGTCTAGGAGTCGGTTTTGTTAGGTTAAACTCTCCATATTCGGAAAAATGGAAGGTTCTCCTTGTCGGAAGTTTTCCATTTCTTGGAAGGGAGCTCGGTTCCAGGGACCGAACTCGGGGTTCCTTTCTAGCGGGGACCCGAGGGTCTAGGTCCTGCCTGGAGGCTGGAGGAAATGGTACCGGGGTATTTTTCCCCAACAGTTTGCCCCTTATTTCTCAATTTCGTCATCGAAGTCGGGGAATAACCTGTACACTCAAGTCAACCGGGGTTGCTCATTCTCAGCAGGCTCCCCTTAGGCAGGACCCCGTTCCATTGGTCTTGCTAGCTTGGATTCCATTCAAGTCGGAACTCATTCTGAACCCAGGTGAGGACCGGTTCCTTCGTTGTTTGACCGGAGTCTAGTAGTAGTTCCTTCTATCTTCTGGAGATGGTGGGACCGGAACTCTGATGTTAATCTGCGTATAAGCTGGAGAAGTTCTCGCTAGGGGGATTATGGAGCCTCTGAGACTAGGATCCGTCGATTTGAGGAAGAAAGTGGAAACATTGCTTCCCCTGGCGCCTTTCCTTTTTCCAGACCGGCCGTTTCTTTCATAAAGGACTCTTCTGAAGATTTGGAAATATCTGATTCCTTTTTCCTGGCTCCAAAAAGGAAAGAATCAGCCATATATTTAGGGTGCCCGATGCATAGAGTTTCATTCATCCCTTATTCAAGAAGATGAACTCTGATCTTCCTGCTTCACTCGTGGGTGGCCGCGTAAGGCCTTGTCGCCTGTTTGCTGATCCTTTCTCCTCCTCTGTTGCTTCTTTCGGAGAAGTTTCTGAAACTGATAGCGAGGCGATCCCAATGGTGCCTTTGAAGCAACGTGATTCCCTCGTTCTCGATGATGGCCCGCGTTCTGAAATTCAGGAGGGAGGTCTGAAGGTGATATGGAGAAAGTACGGGATCCATTTTTCGGTGCAGGTGAGGAGTTCTTTGGAATTTGAGCGCGCTCCTGATGGGGGGCCAGGCGAGATAGCAATTTTGAGGCGTATCTGATAGAAGGTTTCCGGGGGATCGTCCCTTCGCTCGTGGCTGAAGTATCATCGTTTTTGGGTTTCTGTCCTTCTCAACTCACTCATTTATCCTGGAAGACTTTAATGTCAATCCAAGTGCCCGGGGAGCTTTATGGCCTTGATACCGGGGTACACAAAGTTCTATACTCCTACTAATTTGCCCCATTAATAATCGTGTCTGGGTTATACCACCTTCAGCCTCGCGACGGCGCTCCCTTGGTTGAAGAGCCTTCGAGAGGTGCCCGAGGTAATTACCCCTTTGGGGACAATTGGACCAGTCGGTACATGTTTATGAAGATCCAGGAACCCTTCTATTATCCTACATTCTGGCGTACTGTTGGTAAGTCTCGCTTCTGGCGCCTTTTCCTCCTTTGGTTGTTGGTCTGCTGATAATTGGTTTTGCTTTCAGATGTGTCTCGTCTGGTATCCTTTCTTGGGGAAGCAGTGGCGAAAAAGATGTTGGCGATTCCTCGACGTTTCCGTGGAGTGCACTTCCTGATGAGCAAGGAGGTCCTGCGTTGTTGGGGTCAAATATGGTTACGGCGGAGTTAACATTCAAAACGTCCAGAGAAGAAAATGAGAACTTTCTTCGACGAATACTTTTTAGAAATAGATTCTTTTTTACGAAAAGCTTTACAGAGGAAACACGAGACATCGGACAAGAGCTCGAAAAATGTCGTTATGCAATGACCGAACGCGTGTTCGCTCGGTCGCTAAGTAGCGACCGAGCTCGAGCCAAGCTCAGTGGCTACGTAGCGACCGAGTGTCCGTTCCGCTCGGTAGCTACATAGCGACCGAGCTCGAGCCAAGCTCGGTCGCTACGTTACGCTCGGTCGCTACGTAACAACCGAGCTCGAGCCAAGCTCGGTTGCTACGTAGTGACCGAGCGTCCGTTCCGCTCGGTCGCTAAGTAGCGACCGAGCATCCGTTCCGCTCGGTTGCTACATCCGTTCCGCTCGGTTGCTACGTAGCGACCGAGCTCTTCCGAGACGTCGATACGACATTAGTCCACACATTCTCGTCCACCCTTTGATGCTATCTCCCGAAGACCGTAGCGAACCCATTTCGTGTTTCCCGCCATTCTAAGTCATCGATCAAACTTTACGGTAAAAACCGCGGAAAGTTTGTTCTTTATCGAAAGAAGCCGTAATAAACGCTTCGAGTCAGCCCAAAGGGACCTAAGACATGACTCGAGGCCCAACTTACGATTTCTTAACCAACAGCCCGTAAGCCGTATGATGGTTTACGCTTGGTTTGAAAAGGAAAGATAAATGTCAAGTTTCCACGGATAAATATGAAATTTTGAAGATAATTACGAAGATCGGAAAAAATGGAATATCTCCATTTTTACGCTATGACGGCTTACGGGCAGAAGAGGAAAAGCGCAAACTGACCTAGGAGCCATTATATAAGGAGTCCTAGGCGAGAAGCATGGGAGGGGACTTTCTCAGAGAAAGCTTAGCACTTAGGGCAATTAGGCAACTTTCCGTTTTTGTTATTCGAGCTGCGACTCAATTAGGTTTAGCCGTCTTAGGGTTGTTAGAACTAGGAATCTCGCCGACAGCTCTCGAGCCCAGGCTTATACCTTGTTGTAAACGCTCATACGCAAATTCGGAATGAGACTTCTCTTTTCTCCCTTTTTATGATTTCATATAATTTATCGTTGTTATCTCGTGTTCTGATTGCTTAGCGTGTGGTATTAGTAGATATCCGGGACCTCTGAGAAACTAGCATTCTCCTACTTTCCTAATTTAAACGGAAATCGACAGTGCGAATTTCGGTTCCCACAGTTTGGCGCTAGAAGGAGGGGGCTCTACGGATCAATCTAACCCGCAAAAGCCACTCAACGATCAGAACGATATGCAAGACTCGACATGTGCGAACGTCATCTCGTTCAAGGGGGGAGCAACGGTCGATCGAGCCAAACCTCGAAACGATCTCCTTGTTATCGAGCTGACGATCCGAGATGTCGACGTTGCTAGGGTACTATTCGACACCGGAAGTTCGGCCGATATCATCTTCAAGGATACTCTCGAGAAAATGGGGATCGATCAATCCGAAATCGTGAAATACCCTAGCCCACTACTGGGACTTTCGGGAGAAAGAACCATGGCCTACGTGTCGATTAATCTCGCAGGCAAAGCCGGAACCGTGACAAGAGTCACAGAGTTTCTAGTCGTTGACCGTCCCACATCTTACAACGTTATCATGGGAATGCCATGGTTGAACACCATGCGTGCCATCCCATCAACGTACCATCTTTGCCTCAAATTCCCAACCCCTAACGTAGTCGAGGTAATATGGGGAAACCCAAGAGTATCACAGGTGTGTTACGCCGCAGAACAAAAATGAAAAAGACCAGACCTCGAGACCACTCCTAGAAAAGCAGAGAAAAAGATCTCCAACAAGGATTCGCGAAGTCAAGATTCAGCGGACCTCTTCTGGCAGTCTCGTAACATCACGACCCTGGAGGAAAAACGCGAACCAACTTGCGAACCTGTGGTCGCAGTCTGTCTCGACGAAGCATTTTCGGAACGATTCGTCGAGATCGGAGCCAATCTCCGCGAGCCATTGAGGACATAGCTCATAACCTGTCAAAAAAAGAACCTCAATACTTTCGCATGGGCTGCGGAAGATATGCCAGGGATCGACATTAACATAACGTGTCACGAATTAAATATCGATCCAACATTCAAACCTGTCAAACAAAAAAGGCAGAAGCTAGGACCCGAACGTGCTTCCGCGGTAAACGATGAGGTCGAAAAATTGCTTCAAGTTGATTCAATAACGGAAGTGAGGTATCCAAACTGGCTCGCTAACCCTGTAGTAGTCAAAAAGAAAAACGGGAAATGGCGATTTTGCGTCGATTTTACCGACCTAAACAAGGCCTGTCCAAAAGATAGTTTCCCTCTGCCACACATCGATCGATTAGTAGAAGCAACGGCGGGTAACGAACTTCTGTCTTTCATGGACGCCTTCTCAGGTTACAATCAAATTATGATGAACCCTGACGATCAAGAGAAGACTGCGTTCATTAACGGAACCTATTGCTACAAGGTAATGCCCTTCGGCCTCAAAAACGCTAGCGCAACTTACCAACGACTCGTGAACCGTATGTTCTCCAAACAACTCGGTAAAACGATGGAGGTTTATATCGACGACATGCTCGTCAAATCCCTCCAAGCAAAGGATCACGTATCACATCTCGAGGAATTTTTCGCACAGTTAAATTCTCATAACATGAAGCTCAACCCGACAAAATGCAGGTTTGCCGTGGCATCAGGGGAATTCCTCGGCTACCTAGTCACATTCGCGGCATCAAAGCTAATCCAAAACAGATCAATGCACTGATCGAGATGGCTTCACCGAAGAATAAAGCGGGAAGTCCAAAGGCTGACCGGTAAGGTCGCGACACTTAACCGATTTATTTCACGATCAACAGACCAGTGCCTGCCCTTCTACGATGTCTTACGGCAAAATAAAAAATTCAAATGGTCGGAAGAATGCGAAAACGCTTTCCAACAGCTGAAGCGGTATTTAGCTTCCCCTCCAGTCCTCGCAAAACCCGTGGAGGGGGAACCTTTATTCTTGTACATCGCCGTGTCGGCAACATCTGTGAGTGGCATCCTGATCAGGGAAGAATGCGGCGAACAGAAACCTATTTTCTATATAAGCAAAACCTTGCTGGATGCCGAATCTAGGTACCCGCTAATGGAAAAATTAGCATGCGCGGTCGTAACATTGGCCCGAAAACTAAGACCATATTTCCAATCCCACACGATCGTCATCCTCACGACTTTTACCCTATGGACGATTCTGCATAGCCCGAGTCAGTCGGGCCGATTGGCCAAATGGGCGGTCGAATTGAGCGAGTACGATATCGAGTACCGACCGAGAACAAGCGCATAGTCACAAGTGCTTGCAGACTTCTTGGTCGAACTACTGACAGGGACCATAACCAATGAGGGACTAAATTCCACCTGGCTCCTCCACGTCGACGGATCCTCATCCAAGCAGGGATCAGGCATCGGAATTCGCCTCACATCTCCGACAAGCGAGATCTTAGAGAAATCATTCAGGCTGGAATTTCACGCCTAAAACAACGAGGCTGAATACGAAGCACTCATCGCAGGGCTGCGTTTGGCTCACGGCTTGAAGATACGAAACATCTACGCTTACTGCGACTCCCAGTTAGTGGCAAGTCAGTTTAGCGGAGAGTATGAAGCCAGGGATGAACGGATGGACGCGTACCTAAAACTGGTCCAAAATCTAGCTCAAGAGTTTGACTGTTTTGCCCTTACGCGAATTCCCCGTTTCGAAAACGTCCAGGCAGATGCTCTCGTGGCCTTAGCATCATGTTCTGACCCAGGACTTAAAAGAGTAATTCCGGTCGAGTTCATCAAACATCCGAGCATCGGACCACCAATCGTCGTCAACCTCATAGAAGGTCAAGATGACGAGGAAGAAGAAGTTACAATACAACCGCAATCAGAGCAATCTGATTACGGCTCCGATACCCCATGGCTGCAGAAAATTCGAGACTACATTATCAACGGACACCTGCCCACCGAAAAATGGGCATCCCGCAAAGTCCGAACACAGGCCGCGCGCTACGCAACAGTGGACGGCGAAATTTACAAATGGAGATTCTCCGGACCACTCATGACGTGCCTGGAAGGGGAAGAAGCAGGAAAAGTGATGGAGGAAGTACATTCTGAGTCCTGCGGCAACCATTCCGGTGGAAGATCGCTGGCATTGAAAATCAAACGCCATGGATACTACTGGCCGACGATGATCGGAGATTGCGAGAAGTTCACACGAAAATGCAAAAAATGCCAGAGGCATGCTCCAACCATCCGACAACCAGCCGAAGTTCTCTCCTCCATCACATCTCCCAATCCCTTTATGCGCTGGGCCATGGATATCGTCGGACCCCTTCATAATTCAAAGCAAAAGCATTTCCTTTTAGTCCTCACCTATTTCTTTTCAAAATGGGTAGAGGCAGATTCATACGCGAGTATAAAAGATGTCCAAGTCGAAAGTTTCGTATGGAGAAACATCATCTGTAGGCATGGAGTTCCTTACGAGATCGTAACCGATAACGGATCTCAGTTTATCTCCACCCAGTTCGAGGCGTTCTGCAAAAAATGGAGGTCCGGCTTAGCAAGTCGACGCCCAGGTATCCCCAGTGTAACGGACAAGCTGAAACGATTAATAAAACCATTCTCGACGGACTGAAGAAACGCTTAGAGGCTAAAAAGGCAGGTGGGCTGACGAACTCGAGGGAATCCTCTGGTCCCACCGTACCACCCCGAGGCGGGCAACGGGAGAAACCTCTTTCGCTCTTGTGTACGGAACGGAATGCATGATTCCCGCAGAAGTATAATTCCCCGGTGTTCGAAGAAGATTACTTCCCGAACGAGAGGAGCTCAATAACGCCATGCTCCTGGATGATCTCGATCTCATTAACGAGCGTCGGGATCGAGCGCTCATCCGAATCCAAAATTACCAACACGCAGCCGCAAAGTACTATAATTCCAACGTACGAAATCACAGATTTAATCAAGGAGATCTGGTCCTTCGCAAAGTCTTCCAAAACACCGCTGAACGAAACGCGGGAAAACTTGGAGCAAACTGGGAAGGACCCTATAAAATCGAAAAAGTCGTCTGACCGGTCTCCTACGAAATAGCCAACATGCAAGGCATAAAAATTCCAAGGACCTGGAACGCTATGCATCTCAAAAAATACTATCACTAAACAAACCAATTCGCAATGACCGAACTACGAGACGGCTTGATCTCCATATGGAGTACGTAGGCAGTTTGTTGAAAGGCAAATTCAGCTATTCCCCCTCATTAAAAAGGGGAGGGGGAGTGGATACGTATACTCGTATACTCTCAACTTTGAAAACATCCGACCACGCCTTCGATGTTTCCGACATATCTTAACCAAGAAAATTATTCTTTATCCGCAAAACATTTTTCGATATTCGGAAATAAATCAGCCGTTAGGGAGAAGCAGCCTTTGGCATCGCGAGACGTCGCAAGAGATGCCTCGAGAGTTACTTCCTCCGAACGACGAAAATGGACACTCCGTCAAAAAAAAAATGATGAACATTTTAACACATATTTTGCGCAAAAACTCCAAACGACGGCATTTGCTGCCAAGTCCGGTGCTGATCACATCGAACTCTCGAATGTCCTAAACAGACATAGCTATCTCACGAAGATGACTCTCGTACATCCGACACAAGGGTAATAGCGCTATAAAAAAAACCCGAAATTTTGGTCCAACACTTCCGGTTGGCTTAAAAATTGTCTCCGAAGTGATGCTCGATTCATATCTAACAAGTCATGTAAGCCGAGAACCTATCGCAGACTTTAAATCGGTACGAATCAGGTTAAAATCATGATAGATAAATCGATAGCCGGCTACTAACCGCATAAAATCTTAAAACCGAAAGTAAACCTAGGTCTTGCCCTAAACCCAGCGCACTGGTCCCTAACATCCTAAGGCATGATATCCAAAAGATACAAGATCCCAAAACCATGCCTCTATGTTTATATTCGACATCTTCAGATATCCCGCGAAGTCTATATCTCGCGGAAAAACTCTCGAAACAGATCTTGAACAAAACATTTCACATCGAAGAAGGATATGAGACGACAACTCATCACACTCCTTCCACGCCATACGTAAACTTATGAAAAATGCAACTCGATCACCTTGTCATAAAAAGAAAGCCGCAGAGCGTCATGGATTCAAAGCCACATATGGCCAGTCCCGAAATATGAAATAAGGCCATTTAAGGCCGCAACATCAAACATAAAAAAAATCTCTTGCAAGAAATCTAACCAAAGTCATCCTCAGAACTCACGCTCCCTCTTCACCCTCGCTTCGTCCAAGCCTGGAGCCGCATCACCTCTGCTTTCTCCGAGCACCGGATCTTTCCCCTCTGAGCCTTCTGAATACGTCGGAAGAAAGCACGCGGATTTCAGGTCAGCTAGGATGAGATCGAAATCTCCATCCACGACTGCCAAATCTCCCTTGCAGCCGGACAGTCGGGCCTCTGAAGAACGAGAAGCCGTTGACTTTTGTCGTAAAAGATAGATCTTTTGCGTTTCCCTTACAGTTTTCTAATAGGCGTTTTAGGCATAAAAGGAGGATCTTTTTTTTTTTACGTAGCGACCATGCGGTTCATGGGCTGTTGGTTATGAAAATCGTAAGTTTTGCCTCGAGTCTTGTCTTAGGGCCCTTTGGGCCGTCTTCTGACTCAAAGCGTTTATTACGGCTTCTTTCAATAAAGAATGAACTTTCCGCGGTTTTTACGGTAAAGTTTGATCGATAACTTAGAACGGCGGGGAACGTGAAATGGGTTCGCTACGGTCTTCGGGAGATAGCATCGAAGGGTAGACGAGAATGCATGGAATAATGTCGTATCAACGTTTTGGAAGAGCCCGGTCGCTACGTAGCGACCGAGCTTCTGCTCGAGCTCGGTTGCTACGTCGAGCTCGGCCGCTACGTAGCGACCGAGCCTCTGCTCGAGCTCGGTCGCTACGTAGCGACCGAGCGGAACACGCGTTCGGTCACTGCATAGCGACCCTTTTCGAGCTCTTGTCCGATGACTCACGTTTCCTCCGCAAAGTTTTTCGTAAGGAAAAGCTCGTTGGGAGCGTGGATTTCTAGTGAGATCCCAATGCGCGGTATGGCGAGTTTGGACGATATTGGTGTATTTGGGCGAAGTTCGTGTTCAAAAATCCGCAAGTAAATAGTAATTTCTCATGCCTATAAGATGGGAGGTAATTTCTTCACAATCTTTACACTTACTCATTCTCATAGAGAGGTTTCTTGAAAAAAAAAATTTCTTTCTCTTTCTCTCTATCATTTCCTTCTTGATAAAAAAAAAGAAAAACACGAGATGTCGAGTAAGAAAAGGAGTTAGAAGAAAGGGTCCTTGCCCGCGAACGTTTCTGAAGAGCTTCGTGTGCCAAAGATGGAATTCGTTCCTCATTCAGTAGACCCAGCCGAGAACGAGGCATGGTGGGTGGCGTGTTACAGTTCGATCACGCCTCCCAAAGAAAAATCATTCCCGATCATGAACCATCGCCCAGTGGAGGTAGGTGCACCAAGTAGGAGTACTAGTGAATTCCTCGAGGTCATGTTCGTTCTACCATATTTCGGATGCGGTGGAGTTCAGGGTTCCTCGTCAAGGAGAGCGCGCTAGTAGTCCCCTGGAGGGTTACTTTACTTGCTACGAAGCATTCGTAGTGCACATTCGTAGTGCGCTGTCGCTTGTGGGTCCCGATTCCCAAAATTATCGTCCGTGTGTTGGATCATTTCGAGGTGGCGATAAGCCAACTGAATCCCCTTGGCATCCAGCACCTCATTGGAGTCCTGATCCTGAGCTACGAGCATGGTCTCTCCCTCACCGTCGATCACTTCGAAGCGCTTCTTCGGTTACAGATCATCAAGGACACGGGCACGTACAGGCTGGTTCCTCGGAACTTCATGTCAATGGTAAAGGGGTTTACTTCTAACTTCAACTCGTGGAAGAAGTGTTTCTTCTTCGTTCGTGTAGACGCAGCGTCCGTTGAGGAGAGTTGTATCCCATTGTTTCGGAGGTTGCCGAACGATCGTCCCTTCATCAATCCTCTTGCTCCTTTTCCTGAGGACATTATTGCGGTGAGGGATCTGCTCAGGAACGGTTCTTTTTTCTGGACTTCCTTTACGCCGAAGAGAGTTCGAAAGGCGCTGAGGTTTGTGCATCCTAGTCCTGCTTTGGGCAGAGAAACAAGGAGTGATTCCGAGCCTGATGACCAAGGTCCCGACGCCGCTCCCACGATTGCGACGGGGCTGAACTCTTCGAAGGGGAAAGATATTGACCTCGGTGACCTGGAGTTTTCGGTGGACGATTGCATGCTTCCAGGATGGAATCCGGACCTTGCTTTTGGCGATGGAAGCGGAACGAGCGAGGTCCCTATTCCGGACTTCGATGATTTCTTCGCTGGTCTTCCGTCGGGCTTCGATGCTCCTCCGGCTACGAGCGAGTTGGGGAGGCCGAAAGTCGTCGCGGAAGGATCTCGTATCATCAACGGGGTATAATCTTTAAGGACTTTGACGATCGTTATTATTATTATTTTTTTGCTTATAACGTGTCAATCGGTTTTATAGGGCTTGAACTTGCTTGGATCGGCCATTGAGGAGAGCCATAGAGAGGCCATGATCTATCGCTTTAAAGCGGAGAAGGCGGAAAAGGATCTTGCTCGCATGCGAGACGAGATGTTGGCGCGAGATGCTCAACTCGCTCGTGATCATGCCAGGGCTGTTCGTAGGGCGGAACGGAAGGGCAAGAGGGAAATTGTCGAGGTGATGAAGACTCGCGCTTCTCAATTATCGCTCCTATGTCGTATTCTCCAAGCTCAACTGCCCACTTTGCCAGTCATCCAGAGACCTCAGGCTTATGTAGGGCCAGCTTTATAGGGATGGAAGTGACAACCACCACTGGATGAGCCTGAAAGTAAGGCCGTAGTTTGCGAGCGGCGACCATTAGGGCTAGGGCCAACTTTTCTAGATGACTGTAGCGGGTTTCCGCGTCTAGAAGAGCTTTACTCACGTAATAGATTGGCAGTTGCTTGGTTCCCTCTTCTCGGACCAGGACGGCACTGACTGCGTGCTCTGAGACTGCGAGGTATAGCAGTAAGATTTCGCCGAGCAAGGGTTTAGATAAGAGAGGGGGAGTAGTAAGATAAGCCTTGAACTCCTGGAGAGACGACTCACACTTCTCAGTCCATTCGAAACCCTTCGGCTTCTTGAGGGTTTCGAAGAAGGCGTGGGATTTGTCAGAGAGCCTGGAGATGAATCTGCTTAAGGCCGCCATTCTGCCGGTCAGCTTCTTGACTTCTTTTACGCTCCTCGGGGAAGGGATTGAATCGATAGCTCTGTTTTGTTCTGGATTAGCTTTGATGCCCCGGTGGGTTACAATGTACCCTAGAAATTTTTCGGAGCTGACGCCGAACGAGCACTTAGCTGGGTTGAGCTTCGTATTATATTTACGGAGGGTAGAAAAGGCATGTTGTAGGTGCGAGATATGGTCCTCCGCCTCTAGGGATTTTACCAGCATGTCGTCAATGTAGACCTCCACAGTTTCTCCTATTTTATCCGCGAACGTCATGTTCACCAACCTCTGATACGTTGATCCAGCGTTATTTAAGCCGAAGTGAATGACCGTGTAGCAGTAGATCCCTCGAGACGTTAAGAAGGAAGTCTTCTCTTGGTCTTCGGGATGCATGAGTATTTGGCTGTAGTCGGAGAAGGCGTCCATGAAGCTCATTATCTGGTGTCCAGCCGTAGCATCGACAAACTTATCGATGTGAGGCAGAGGGAAAGGATCCTTTGGACATGACTTGTTGAGGTCTGTGAAATCGATGCAGGCCCGCCATTTACCGTTCTTTTTCTTGACCACTACCACGTTGGCTAGCCACTCTGGATACTGCACTTCTCGGATGAATCCCGCCTCTAATAGGTTCTTGTCCTCTTCGTTGATTATAATGTCTCTTTCCAGAGCAAACTTTCTTCGCTTCTGTCTTATAGGTTGGTGCGAGGGATCCACTTGCAGCTGATGCATAATGATCTCGGGATGGATCCCAGGCATGTCCAAGTGGGACCACGCGAAACAATCGGAATTAGACCGGAGAAAATCTTCTAGTCTTCTTCTCAATCCCTCGGAGAGCTTGGAGCCGATCTTAAGGTTGCAAGTTGAGTCGCCTTCTACTAGTGGCACATCATCCATATCTTCGACTTCTGGTTCCTCTGTATGCGGGGGTGGTGCGGTCTTGATTTGCTTCTTCCGAGCGACCTGGTAGCAGTGGCGGGCGGTTTCCTGATCTCCTCTAATCGCCCTAACGCCCCAAGGAGTGGGGAATTTTATTGTCTGATGGAGAGTCGAGGGGACTGCCCCCATTCCATGAATCAACGCTCGGCCCAGGATCACGTTGTAAGAGGAGTGACAGTTGACGACCAGGAGCCTAGTGGGTAGGTTGACCCCTTCGGCATGGATATGGAGGATGACCTCCCCTGTTGTTTGTTTGACCTTCCCGCTGAATCTGACAAGGGGGATTGTTTTACGTATTAGGACTTTCTCCTCCAGCCCTAGAACTTGGTATGCGGTCTGGAAGATGATATTACTGGAGCTGCCGCTGTCCACCAGTATTTGTGGGAACCAAAATTCGCACTATCGATTTCTGTTTAAATTAGGAAACTAGGAAAACCCTAATTTCCCAGAGGTCCTGGATATCTGCTAATACCACACGCCAAGCAATCAGAACACGAGATAACAACGATAAAGTATAAGAAATCGTAAAAAGAGAGCAAAGAGAAGTCTTGTTCCGATTTTGCGTATGAGCGTTTACAACAAGGTATAAGACTGGGCTCGAGAGCTGTCGGCGAGATTCCTAGTTCTAAAAGCCCTAAGACGGTTAAACCTAATTGAGTTGCAGCTCGAAATAACAAAAACGGAAAGTTGCCTAATTGCTCTAAATGCTAAGTTTGCTCTGGGAAAGTCCTCTTTTCATGCTTCTCGCCTAGGACTCCTTATATACTGGCTCCTAGGTTGGTTTGTGCTTTTCCTCTTCTACCCTTTAGCCGTCATAGCGTAAAAATGGAGATATTCCATTTTTTCCGATCTTCGTAATTATCTTCAAAATTTTGTATTTATCTGCGGAAACTTGACATTTATCTTTCCTTTGCGATCCAAGCGAAACCGTCATGCGGCTTACGGGCTGTTGGTTAAGAAATCGTAAGTTGGGCCTCGAGTCATGTCTTAGGTCCCTTTGGGCCGGCTTCTGACTCGAAGCGTTTATTAAGGCTTCTTTCGATAAAGAACGAACTTTCCGCGGTTTTTGCCGTAAAGTTTGATCGATGACTTAGAATGGCGGGAAACATGTAATGGGTTCGCTACGGTCTTCAGGAGATAGCATCGAAGGGTAGACGAGAATGCATGGACTAATGTCGTATCGATGTTTCGGAAGAGCTCGGTCGCTACGTAGCGACCGAGCTTTGGCTTGAGCTCGGTCGCTACGTAGCGACCGAGCGTAACTGACGCTCGGTTGTTACGTAGTGACCGAGCGGGATGGACGCTCGGTTGTTACGTAGTGACCGAGCGGGATGGACGCTCGGTCGCTACGTAGCAACTGGACAGCGTGCATGTGCGGTAGTTGCGTAATGACCGAGCTTGGTTCTTCCGTGTTCCGATCGTAATACTCGGACCTATCCGTAACTGGTCTGGGTATGTTTCCGATGGCTTATGTTTGAATTCGAACGAAGCTTTATCTCGGGAACATACGTTGTGACGTTCTCTTGACCGAGCATGATTTGTTGCGGAAAGACATATTCGTATTTTGCGGAGATTTCGATATTAACTTCGTCGTAACCGTTTTTGACCCCAAAAGTTAGCCCCCCAGCTCGTTTGGATCGTGGATTTCTAGTGAGATTCCAACGTGCGGTATGGCGAGTTCGGACGAGATTGGTGTATTTGGGCGAAGTTTGTGTCCGAAAACCGCAAGTAAATAGTAATTTCTCATGCCTATAAGAAGGGAGGTAACTTCTTCACAACCTTTACACTTACTCATTTTCATAGAGAGGTTTCTTGAAAAATTCCTTCTTCTTTTTTCTTTCTCTCTATCATTTCCTTCTTGATTCTTAGAAAGAAAACACAAAATGTCGAGTAAGAAAAGGAGTTAGAAGAAAGGGTCCTCGCCCGCGAACGTTTCTGAAGAGTTCCTTGTGCCAAAGATAGATTTTGTTCCTCATTCGGTAGACCCGGCCGAGAACGAGGAATGGTGGGTGGCGTGTTATGGTTCGATCACGCCTCCCAAAGAGAAGTTGTTCCCTGTCATGAACCTTCGCCTGGTCGAGGAAGGTGCACCAAGTAGGAGTACTAGCGAATTCCTCGAGATCATGCGGTCGTTCTTTCAGATTTCGGATGCGGTGGAGTTTCGGGTTCCTTGTCAAGGAGAGCGCGCTAGTAGTCCCCCGGAGGGTTACTTTACTTGCTACGAAGCATTCGAAGTGCGCTGTCATTTGTGGGTCCCGATTCCCAAAATTATCGTCCGTGTGTTGGATCGTTTCGAGGTGGCGATAAGCCAACTGAATCCCCTTGGCATTCAGCACCTCATTGGAGTCCTGATCCTGAGCTACGAGCATGGTTCTCTCCCTTACCGTCGATCACTTTGAAGCGCTTCTTAGGTTACAGATTATCAAGGATACGGACAAGTATAGGCTGGTCCCTCGGAACTTTATGTCAGTGGTTAAGGGGTTTACTTCTAACTTCAACTCGTGGAAGAAATTTTTCTTCTTCGTTCGTGTAGACGCTGCGTCTGTTGAAAAGAGTTGTATCCCATTGTTCCGGAGGTTGCCGAACGATCGTCCCTTCATCAATCCTCTTGCTCCGTTTCCTGAGGACATTATCGCGGTGAGGGATCTACTGAGGAACGGTCCTTTTTTCTGGAATTCCTTTATGCCGAAGAGAGTTCGAAAGGCGTTGAGGTTTGTGCATCCTAGTCCTGCTTTGGGTGGGGAAACAGGGAGTGATTCCGAGCCCGATGACCAAGGTCCCGACGCTTCTCCCACGGTTGCGACGGGGCTGAACTCTTCGAAGGGGATAGATATTGACCTTGGTGACATAGAGTTTTCGGTGGGCGATTCTATGCTTCCAGGATGGGATCCAGACCTTGCTTCGGCGATGGAAGTGGTACGAGCGAGGTCCCTATTTTGGACTTCGATGATTTCTTTGCTGGTCTTCCCTCTGGCTTCGATGCTCCTCCGGCTACGAACGAGTCGGGGAGGCTGAAAGTCGTCGCGGAAGGATCTCGTATCATCAACGGGGTATAGGCTTTAAGAATTTTGACGATTGTTTCAAGTAAATATTTTTTTTATAACCTGTTAATCGGTTTCGCAGGGCTTGAACTTGCTTGGATCAGCCATTTAGGCGAGCCATAGAGAAGCCATGATCTATCGCTTTAAAGCGGAGAAAGCGGAAAGGGATCTTGCTCGCATGCAAGGCGAGATGTTGGAGCGAGATGCGCAACTCGCTCGTGATCATGCGAGGGCTGTTCGCAAGGCAGAACGGAAGGGCAAGAGGGAGATTGTCGAGGTGATGAAGACTCGCGCGTCTCAATTCCAGGTCGAGTACGGGAACCTCAAGGATGCTTTCAACTCGCTAGGCGATTTCCGTGAGTGTCGCGGTTCAGTCGGGAGCCTTTGGAAGACGCTGGCAGACGATTACGTTTTCGAGAAGGAGATGGAGTTAATGAAGTTCCTCCGATCGTCGGGAGGATCCAAGGATTTTGGGATCCCATCCCGGTTTCTCCTGATACTGTAGGGACCACGACCGAGTTTGCCGGTGACGATGAGGAAGTGAACTATCCCGCGGATGCATTCGGAGCTTCCTTGTCCGGGAATTTTAATTTTGCTCTATGAGAGGTGAGTGTTTGACGGGAAGAAGTTTTTCCCTTATCTAGTCTTTTGTGGCTGAGTGTGGCCTTCGTTCATATATGTCCGGCCGAGTCTGGCCTTCGAACTTTATATGGGCCTGTTTTGGCCGCTTTTATCTTTATCGGGACTGGCCGTTGGTGGCTTTGAACGCCTACCGCTATGCGGTTTATATATATATAATGGATGTTTGTTTGTGTTACTTTGTTTCGAGTGGGTTTGAAGTAAACATGAGTAGTCTTCTCGTATTTAATTCCATTGAGGCGTTCAATCTGTTGGTTTGTTCGAGACGTGAGTTTTCGTAAAAATTATTTATTTTTACGAACTTTCGGGAACGTTAAGATATGAACGGAGAGACATGTTTTAGGATCTCGTATCGTTTAGATATCATGTCTTGAGATGTCTGAGACCAATGCGATGGGTTTAGGGAAAGACCTAGGTTTACTCTCGGTTTTAAGGTTTGTGTGGTGACTAGCCGGATATCGATTTTTCTGTTGCGATTTCTACCTGATTCGTACCGATTTAAAGTCCGCGATATGTTCTCGGCTTATATGACTTGTATGGTATGAATCGAGCATCTTTCCAGAGACAATTTTTAAGCCAACTGGAAGTGCTAGACTAAAATTTCGGATTTTTTTTGTAGCGCGCTTTCGTCCATATGTTGGACGTTCGATGTTTAAAAGAGTGATCAAGTTGCGTTTGTTTAAGACGGCTGATGTGTTCGTCGGGGCCAATCGACGAACAGAGTGTAAGGTTTTTGTGGTCCCGTTCGGACAATTTGTTCGCATCGTCTCGACTTTTAACTTGGCGACGTCTTGCAGTTATTTCAAAGACTATACGTATATTTTCGGTGCTGAAGAGAGACTTTTTTGTGATTTTGGGCCGTATGAGGCTGCTGACAAGAGTCTTAATGTTTGTAGATTTTCTAAGCGTGTTCTGAGACTTTTGCGTTAATTGAAGCGCAAGTGTCTTAAAAAGGAGCGACGCATATTGTAGTAAAAAATTTCGAAATCTCTAAAAAACTCGATTACAATAACGCATATTTTCCTATGTGGGAGTATACGAGTATACGCACCCACTCCCCCCCCCCTTTTTAGAGAGGGGGATAGCTGAACTCGTCTTTCTCTTCCGGATGTTCCGGTTGAGTTGTAGTGTCGGCTTCGGACTCGTGTTGAGTTTCGACGCCCGAAGCGTTTGCGTCAGCAGACGATGTTAAATAGTCTTTTCTTGAAACTTTTTTGGCCGAAGATTGACCTATCTTCGTGCGCTTGCGATTTTCCGTTGCAGAAGTCATCATTTGCCTTAACTTGTGCTCCGCGAGGAAGCATAGTCGCGACTGTTTCTGACATCCCCAGATAGCTGCGACTCCGTTTGGGGTCAGGAATTTGACACCCAGGTGGTACGTCGATGGAATGGTTTGCATGGCGTTGAGCCATGGGGTTCCCATGATCACGTTGTAGATGGCAGGATGATCGACTACCGCGAATTCGATGATTTTTGTGATCTCCTTGTCCATGACTGGTAGCTGAATCGACCCGAGGGTCATCGATACTTCGCCTGAAAAACCTGTGAGCAGTTTTGGCGTTGGAATTACTTTTCCGAGTTCGATGCTCATCCGATTGAGTGTGTCGCGGAAGATTACATTGACCGTGCTTCCCGTGTCAATGAGTACTCGTCCGACTTCCAGATCTCGTATGACGAGATCTATGACGAGTGGATCGCAGTGAGGTTGATCGATCCCGCCGGCTTCCTCCTTCGTGAAGGTGATTGAGCAATTCTGATCATCTCGGGTAGGAGACCATGTAGGCCAGTTTGCGCTCGACTCCGCCTTCCGCTGGTAAGCCTTGATGGCCGAAACCATATCGTTGCAGAATTGCGATCCTCCAATGATCATGTTGACTCTGCGACGATTGTTATCGTTCCCCTTGTCGTCCAGCCTTCTACCGCGTTTATCCCCATATTGGTTTCTTTGAGGAGATTTTTCCGCGGGAGGATTTCGGTCCGCCTTCGGGGGGCGATCGGTCTCGAGGATGAGATCTTTCACGCTGGTCACTTCCGAGTGCTCTCCAGCTAGTAGCTTCGCGGCCAGCCTTGCTCCCAAGACTTTGCAGTTAGTCGTGGAGTGTCCTCGGGACTGGTGGAACTCGCAGAAGGTGTTTTCATCATATCCTTGATTGCGAGTCCACCTATTACCCATGGTTCGGCCCTGGTCCGAGCTGATCGCGTAATTGTGCGCTCCCTAGAGATCTTCCTCCTCGTGATTGACATACTTGTCGTTACGAGGGTTCTTCTTCTTCGTTTTTGGATCTACATCTTTCGAGGATGGTCTCGCCGACTTATGTTTTTGCGATAAGACTTTCGTTTCTTCCTCGATCACGATGTAGTCCGTCGACTTGTGGAGGGCGTCCTGGATCGTCCGCGGTTTGTCGAGGGCTATCCATTTTCTGAATTTCGACTTGTACCAGAGCGCCTTTCTGAGAGCATCAATGGCCACCTTGTCGCTTATCCCACTGACCCTGGACATTACCAACTTGAATCGGCTGATGAACTCGCGGAGGGGTTCGTCTTCCCTCTGGGACAAACTCCAGAGATCGACATCGGAAGTTTCTCTATCTATGAACATAGAGTATTGCTTGAGAAATTCCGATTCGAGCTGTCGGAAACTACCGATAGAGTTTCGCTTAAGACGTGCGAACCATTCGAGGGCTGCCCCTTCCTGATTCTCGACGAACAGGCGGCAGTACCCGGCGTATTTTTCGCCGTCCTTCAGCCTCGCTCTTCCCATCGTGATGTGGAAAGCATGAAGGTGCGTCTTCGGATCGGTCATACCATCATACTTCGGTACTTTGAGTGTTCCTGGATCGGATACCCTCATATCTGAGATGCGAGTGGTGAAGGGGGTCTTCTGAGCCCCTTCCAGCAGCCTGTCGATCTCGGGGGCCGTGCTGGTAGCGTGATGGATTTGGGATTTCACAGCTCTTACTTCTGCCGCAGTCTTGGTGATATAGTCACGAAGATCGTGGATATCTGATGTCTCGCCAGCAGATTTCTGAGCCTGTCGGCGTTTACTGCGAGTGAGCTCAGTTTGCTTTTCAGCCAGCTCTTCTTGTTCGTTCCAATAGAGGATTTCCTCCTCTTCTGTCATTGGTTTGTCGAACGGAGAGCTTTCCCGAGCGAATCGGCTTCTGGTCCTCCTTGGATGTCTGTCGACGTCCTCCTCAGTATCGTTGGAGACATCGCTAGGATCCAGGTCGACGTGCTCGACTTCGTTATCCTCCGAATCCTTCGCGGGAGGCGGAGGACTTTCAGGGTTCCCCTTTTTGATGGGAGATTTCTCGCTAGGGTTTTGACCCGAAGGTCGTTGCTGCGCGGCTCCAGGCCTGTTGAGTGGGGTTGCGAAGTCGAGTCTTTTCCCGCGGACTTTAGTGGTTCCGCGGGGGCGGATTGCTTGAGTCCTTGCCGTTAAAGTTTCAACTTGTTTGGTCAAGGTGCTCACGAGCTTATCATGTTCTTCCGACCTTTTTTCGTAGGTGGCGAACATCTTTTTAAACTCCTCGAGCGCCACGGCGTTGGCTGGTGCGTGTGCCACGGATACGTCTGCTGCGGGAGTGTGGAGATCAGTGCCACTGCTTCCGTTAAGAGGAGTCTGCACGCTATCCGCGTCGTCAGTTGACATGTCTGGTTGAGCGTGATGTAGTTGAGAGTAAGATTGATCCGGTATCCCCCTCCTTCTAGCGCCAAACTGTGGGAACCAAAATTCACACTGTCGATTTCCGTTTAAATTAGGAAACTAGGAAAACCCTAATTTCCCAGAGGTCCCGGATATCTGCTAATACCACACACCAAGCAATCAGAACACGAGATAACAACAATAAAGTATAAGAAATCGTAAAAAGAGAGCAAAGAGAAGTCTTATTCCGAGTTTGCGTATGAGCGTTTACAACAAGGTATAAGCCTGGGCTCGAGAGCTGTCAGTGAGATTCCTAGTTCTAAAAACCCTAAGACGGCAAAACCTAATTAAGTCGCAGCTCGAAATAACAAAAACGGAAAGTTGCCTAGTTTCTCTAAATGCTAAGTTTCCTCTGGGAAAGTCCTCGTTTCATGTTTCTCGCCTAGGACTCCTTATATACTGGCTCCTAGGTTGGTTTGTGTTTTTCCTCATCTGCCCTTAAGCCGTCATAGCGTAAAAATGGAGATATTCCATTTTTTTCGATCTTCGTAATTATCTTCAAAATTTCATATTTATCCGCGAAAACTTGACATTTATCTTTCCTTTGCGAACCAAGCGTAAACCGTCATGCGGCTTACGGTCTTTTGGTTAAGAAATCGTAAGTTGGGCCTCGAGTCATGTCTTAGGTCCCTTTGGGCCGTCTTCTGACTCGAAGCGTTTATTACGGCTTCTTTTGATAAAGAACGAACTTTCTGCAGTTTTTACCGTAAAGTTTGATCGATGACTTAGAATGGCGGGAAACATGAAATGGGTTCGCTATGGTCTTCGGGAGATAGCATGTGCGGTAGTTGCGTAATGACCGGGCTTGGTTCGTTCGTGTTCCGATCGTCATACTCGGACCTATCCGTAACTGGTCTGGGTATGTTTCCTATTGCTTATGTTTGAATTCGAATGAAGCTTTATCTCGAGAACATACGTTGCGACGTTCTCTTGACCGAGCATGATTTGTTGCTGAAAGACATATTCGTATTTTGCGGAGATTTGGATATTAACTTCGTCATAACCGTTTTTGACCCCAACAGTATTCTTTTAACCAGACAGTTTGCTATAGTAAACGAGATGACGAGGGCATCGTGGTGTGGCACCAGGACTCCCTCTCGTTCTTCGGCGCTGAAAGTTATTTTGTCGGTCTCGGGACACTCTGACTTGACCCTTTCGGAGTTGCCCCATACATCGTGGGCGTTTTCCTGAATGGCGGCGTGGTTCACGCTGCACCCCTCTGGTCCTCCAGATATGACATGGATCGTCCTGCCTCGTGGGAACGGCAGGATGGGCTTGGCTTTGACGTGCTCGCTTGCTCGGCTT
The DNA here is from genome assembly GCF_020379485.1 of Brassica napus. Taxonomy (NCBI): domain Eukaryota; kingdom Viridiplantae; phylum Streptophyta; class Magnoliopsida; order Brassicales; family Brassicaceae; genus Brassica; species Brassica napus. The sequence goes on along the minus strand of NW_026014488.1, from coordinate 164,027 downwards.
TGAAAATTGTCAGATAAGTCCTGGGACTCGATCCCTCTTCGAACGGCTTCGGATAGCTCGTCATGTTTGTCCATCGCCATCATCACGTAGTTAGATTACTCCCCTCCTTCTTGCGCCAAACTGTTTGTGTAGGCTCTTTTATAGTACCACGGAACGATGGACAAGCTGGTAAACCGAGCAGATTTGTATATCTTTTGTGAGGATTTCGTGAGGATTTAGAGGGAATAATAAAGAGATAGGCTTGAGGAGACTTTTATTAGATAGAACAAGCAAGATTACAAGGTATTGAGTAAGAACCCTAATTCTAGCCGTCTAGTTCTAGTCTCTAAGCCTTGGAGAAGTCGATCCCTTGCTTCAGGGTTTTAGTAGCTCTTATATAGTCATTTAGGAGTCGGTTTCGTTAGGTTAAACTCTTCCATATTCGGAAATATGGAAGGTTCTCCTTGTCGGAAGTTTTCCATTTCTTGGAAGGGAGCTCGGTTCCAGGGACCGAACTCAGGGTTCCTTCTAGCGGGGACATGGAGCGTTCCTTTATTGGGGACCCGAGGATCTGGGTCCTGCCTGGAGGCTGGAGGAAATGGTACCGGGGTATTTTTCCCCAACACGTTTGATTACCATAAAAAAAATAGAGAGTCTAAAGCTTTAAGGTTTAAAACAATGAGATGAATAAAATATTTTTTTTATAATAGGTAGTTTTTATACTACAGAAAATAGAAAAGCATATAAAATTGTGGTACTGATTTTAGTTTCCTTTTTGATTATGGCAACGTTCGTATTTGTGGGAACCGAAATTCACACCGTCGGGTTTTGTTAATCGGAGGAAAGCCAAGTTAACCTAGCCTTCCCTGAAGGTCCCGGTTATCTGCTGGGCCACGCACAACACAATCAATATGGAAGATTCAAAAGTAATAAATCATAAAAGAGCAAAAAGAGAACAAATAGGTCTTATTTCCGAATTCGCGTTTGAGCGTGAACAACAGGTGAGATCCTAGGCCACGAGAGCTGTCGGTATGTTCGCTAGTCTAGCCACCTAAGTTCTAACCTAGTCGAGTCGCAGCTCGGTAGTAAAAACGGAAAAATGCCTAAATTGCTCTAAGTATTATGTTTGCTCTTAGAATGCTCTCTCTTTCTTTTCGTCCTAGGTCCTCCTTATATACTCCTCCTTAGGTCGGTTCACCTCTTCTCGGGCCGGATTTGTCGCGAAGCGGGCTTTTCCATATTTCCTTCTTCTTTGTGATTATCTTCGGAAATTTGACATTTATCTCTTCCCGCGGATGCGATAAACCGTCGTACCAATTTTTGGATTCAAGTCTTTTGGGACCAAAGATGGGCCTTTGTCCGCAATTCGGACCCTCTTTGGGCCGTATCGAGACTTAAGCGTTTTTATGATTTTACTCGCGAAGTAGCCGTTGGTATAGGCATGGTTCTTCCAACGGAACCCTGTTTCTTCGCATAGCCGAGGCAGTTGGTGTTAAGTTAACCGTAACCTGCTCTACTACGAAGAATAGGAACTGTTCGAGAGACATAACCTTCCCAACTTCCCGAATACTTTCGACGATGTTGTTTAGACGGAACATTGGTGTCGTATCCATGGACCCGAGGACTGAGTTACGGAAACCTCGGACGAAGATGCATGGTTATGGGATGGGACCGGGTTTGGAATGGTCCATGGAGAATTGGCCGCGCTTGCCGGGTGAGCCGATCCGCGGCACGATCGAGCCGACAGGCAACACGGTCGTGCTCGCCGGGCGAACTGGCCCGTGTCATGGCCGAGCTCGCCGGCGACTCGACCGGCAACACGGCCGTGCTCACTGGGCGAGCTGGCTCGTGTCTTGGTCGTGCTCGCCGGGCGAGCTGGCCCGTGTCACGGCCGAGTTCGCCGGCGACTCGACCGGCAACACGGCCGTGCTCGCCGGGCGAGCTGGATCGTGTCGCGGCCGTGCTCGCCGGGCGAGCTGGATCGTGTCGTGGCCGTGCTCGCCGGGCGAGCTGGCCCATGTTGCGGCCGAGCTCGCCGGGCGATCCGTTTCGGCTGTTCATTTTCTCGGCTTTTGAAGTTTTGACCGAGATTCGGTTTTTCTGAGGACTTTCGGACATCGATTCCATCGTGACCAATTTTGACCCCAACAGTATTCCTATGCAGGTACGATTAACCACAGCACAAAGATTGTTGTCTCTTCAGGTGTTAGAGGCAAAGCCGCTGTCTCCTCTGGCGTCAAGGGAAAAGCCATTGTCTCCGTCGAAGTGATGGCTTTAAAAGATGTGAAATACGGAGCTGATGACGGCGAGCTGAGGTTTCGGTTAATCCATTTTTGGGAAGCTCGAAATGTTGTGACAAAGGTATTTATCGGTCTCGAGATGCTTCTCATCAACCAAGAGGTATAAACCGAATTCTTGATTACAATTTAGTTTATAATATTTTTTAGATGCTGAAAAACATTTTAGATTCAAACTTATCGTTCTAATATTTTGTTCTTTAATGAATTTATAACAAGTGTTTGGTTTTGTTGATATTACAATAAATATAATTTTCGTGTTGATGCATTTCCAAGATCTCCTCTCTAGCATTTCTCATTTAATTTTTTAAATTATGATAACATGACACTGTCATCCAGGGTTACATCCCAGCTGGGAGGATAGACACTTATTTGCCACACATGAGAGCTGGTGGCATTTACAGACTAAACAGTTTTTCCGGGTCTAACAACAAGACTTTGTATCGTGTTGCAGAACCAAGTTTCACCATCACATTCTCATCGACTTTTGTCCTCTCTGGTCTAGAGGACAGTTCGGTATGTTTCCCTGAGGATCGTTTCCGGTTCCATGGATATGAGGAGTTCGAAGCTGCCTGCGACCTGAGAGGGGATCTTTATGGTAATGTCTCACTGTTTTATAGGATAATGTTAATCTAATCTTGGATCAACCGTTTTAATTCGATAAAATATATTCAGCATTCTCTGTTTAGGATAGTGTTATGATCCATACTTACGTTTTTAAGTTACAATGTTGGGCTTATGATATATAGAGCATTGAGTTTGTTTTTTATTTTGCAGATTATGTTGGCCACATCAAGCTTGTGAATGGGCAGGTTCTCAGTGACAGTCTCGTGCTAGATGATGTCGAGATAGCTTCATTACGTCGAGTTCATCTTCATGTTCAAACACATGAGTAAGCTAATCTGTATTATTTTCATATCCATGTGTTGACTCTCTTCTCACACGTGGTTTGTATGTTATAGCGGTCCGGTGATGAAGATGTACCTATGGGACAAGGCTGCCTCCGACTTCAGTGAGAAATTTAAAGCATCCGGAGGAACTGCACGTGTCATTTTAGTCACAACCTTAAACCCGAAACGACTTGGAGCTCCGTATTAGTAACTTTTTCTTATTGTTTAGAGGTACATAGAATGGTCAGGGAATCTTATCTGTTTAGGTTAGCTTTAAGTAATAGAACTGCATTTGGTAGAAAATGGAGCTTATTAAATATGAGTAACCAATAGGCTCGGATGTGACAAATTCTACATCCCATTTTACATTATAACTTTGCATTTGTATTATAACAATGGATCTGTTATAGGTGCTCTAGCTCTCTCCTCTATGACGCCATCACGTGTGTTTTTGGACAGTGATGTCCAAGCAACCCGAGATTATCTCACTTGGTAACCTTTCTTTTATTTAAAACTGTTAGTTGTTATTCCATCATTGCTTTTGATGTTTGTACGTTGGCTTCAGGATGAACACGAACCTAGCTGTTGCTAACAGAGTTGACGCAGACATTGTCACTAAGACTGAGACAGTGACCATAGGCGATCTCTTTTCCTATATGTAGCAAGAAGATGCCAAGGTTGTTCAGTACCAGTTGGTAACACATTTAATATGATTGTCTTAGTTTCTTATTTGATCGTTTAACGTTTTGCAGGTTGCTTGGTTTGAGTACATAGCAACCATTGGAGATGTTGCACACGGTTCATCATGGTATTACATAGGCTGTGGTGGGTGCCACACTAAGGCAACCAAAGGGCCTACCAGCCTTATGTGTAAGAAATGTGGGAAAACCGATATTGTTGGTGTTGCACAGTAAGTGACTCAAATCTACTTAAACTCATACTTCAATGCACCGTTCTTACTCTGCTTATGACACAGGTACCTTGCGAAGATCTTCGTGTATGATAATGATGATCAAGCGTCTTTTGTGCTCCTTGGTGGTGCTGTACATGAGTTATTGTGGGAACCGAAATTCGCACTGTCAATTTCCATTTAAATTAGGAAAGTAGGAGAACCCTAGTTTCCCAGAGGTCCCGGATATCTGCTAATACCACACGCCAAGCAATCAGAACACGAGATAACAACGATAAGAATATGAAAAATCGTATAAAGAGCAAAAGGTGTCTTATTCCGAATTCGCGTATGAGCGTTACAACAAGGTAGAAGCCTCGGCTATGAGAGCTGTCGGCGAGTTCCTAGTTCTAACAACCTAAGACTGCAAAACCTAGTTAAGTCGCAGCTAGAAAAACCAAAATCGGAAAGTTGCCTAATTGCTCTAAATGCTAAGTTTGCTCTCAAAAAGTTCTCCTTTTTCCATGCCTCTCGCCTAGGACTCCTTATATACTCGCTCCTAGGTCGGTTTACGCTTTTCCCCTTCTGTCATAGCCTAAAAATGGAGATATTCCATTTTTCCCGATCTTCGTAATTATCTTCAAAATTTTGTATTTATCCGCGGAAACTTGACATTTATTTTTCCTTGCGAACCAAGCGTAAACCGTCCTACGGTTTACGGGCTGTTGGTTAAGAAATCATAAAGTGGGCTTCGAGTCATGTCTTAGGTCCCTTTAGGCCGTCTTTTGACTCGAAGAGTTTATTACGGCTTCTTTCGATAAAAAACGAACTTTCCGCGGTTTTTACCGTAAGGTTCGATTGACGATTTCAAAGATCGAGAGACATGAAATGGGTTCGCTACGGTCTTCGGGAGATAGCATCAAAGAGTAGACGAGAATGCATGGATTCGTGTCGTATCCGATGTTTCGGGAAAGCTCGGTCGCTACGTAGCGACCGAGCGGGACGCGCGCTCGGTCGCTATGTAGCGACCGAGCTTGGCTTTTGATACGCCCTAAATCGGGAAGGATCACTTTAGCTGGGTGTTGGATATGATCCGAGAAGGCAAACGGCACTTCTGGAACTGATATGGATTGAAAGGATCGTCAAGAGATGCGGAATGGCTCTTGATATACCCACGATCTAAGGCTAGCCACCTAAGAAAGAAGGAATGTGTTGGCTAACCACCAAACAACACACAAAGATGAATTGGCTGACCACCAAATCAACAAGCCGATTCACACCAATGAACTAGCTAAAGAACTCTCTCTCTCACTCAGAGGAAAGAAGATACAAAATATAACTCAAACTTAGACTGATTTTATTATGAGAATTGTTTACATATTTATAGAAAAAGACTTAAGAATGTATTAAATACAAACTTAGTAAATTGAATCTAGATGAGAAATTTAAAGACAATGTATTAAAACTCTTGGATCTCAGATCTGGTCAAAGAGACTCTTCGGCTAACGTCCAGGTTCGTCTGAACCAAGTGGTTCATTCGCGGTAAGGATCAAGATGTGGGCTGGACGATCCATACGGCCCAAATTCGCGAGAACTGAAGATCTCCTGATTTGCAGATTGCATAACTCCCACATCTGAACTCCGTTTGATCAGATTCTTATTCGAGGAGCTCCGTAATTGAGTTGAGAACATTCTCCAAATGATTTCATGCTAAGAGGACTCGTTTGTTGGAAGATATGAGTCAAACAATGAACATATATCATTACTGCTTTCCATGATCAAGCCATGCATGTCTATTTTGTCCGGTGCGCTACTCAAGGGCGCATCATTCCCTCCCTCTTCCAAAAGATTTGTCCTCAAATCTGGAACATTAAAAGGAAAAGAGTTATAAGTAAATGAATCATAATCTGAACATTGCTCACCTTGAGTTTGGTCCGGTTTTTGAATGGAAGATGGTTTGCTTGATGACCACAGTTTTATTCTTCATCTGGCCCTTCCTGCATTGACACAAAGCTTCCAAGACCAAAGTCATATGCACCAATATCAAGAGCATTCAAAGGACCAGAAAATTCATCCTTGTTCAAAACGTTTTCAGAATCCTTTTCAAACTCATAAATTAATTCAAAACTACTTGGATTCTGTGGTTGTAAAACAGTTAATTGCAAGCAAGATTCATCAGGAACTGATTCAGATTGAGAAGAAAATAAGTTCTTATGTTCACAAGATTTCAAACCTGCCATTGGCTCATGTGTGTAGTCATCGAAAATTGGCAATGGGTCTGAAATTTCTTCCTTTTCTGGCTCGGTTTCAACGTTCTCATTCTCCAAAGTCACCAACGGTTTCTGGTTTTGGCACTTGTTAGCATAATGACCGATCCTATGGCATTTGAAGCACCTGGTAGAATGAGCTTTGCTTGTGGGTTTCACAGCCTTGCTTTTATCAGAAGACAACACATTAGTTTTCAAATCACAATTTGAAAGAGAATAAGAATTACTTTGTTGTTTTGGTGCAGAAGAAGTGTTGGTGTTTCCCTTCTTTTTAAGTTGCCGGACAACATGAATCGCCTTATGCAACATCTTTTCCAAGCTGGCATAAGTCTGAAGCTCGTTCCAGTCAAGCACATCACAGTTGCTTCTCTTGGCCTTGGTGAAGGGACGACCACCATTTCTGACCCTCTTTTTGCCTCTTTCTTTGGTTTCTTTGTTTCTGCACAGAATCAAACCCATTAAGAGAAAAATGTTTCTTATCTCCAAAAATTAATTGCTTTTTTTCAAGCACAGTTTTAAAAGGATAATAAACATCTTGTTGTAGTTTTGAAGCCTGATTTGATTTCTTGTGAAGTCCAAACATCCTGAAAACACTTAACAAAAGAGTTAGCAAATAAAAATCCGCACACTCTCAAAGTGTTTAGCTCACGATTTTTAGGTGATCACTCAGAGTTCTTTCCACTGGTTCAAAGGATGAAAGGCAGTCAAAATTCAGCAACCAAAACCCAAAACAAACTTTTGTGGGAAAAGAAAAGAGAAAGAAAGATGAAGAGAATTTTGATAAGGATCCGCTTTAACTGTCCTAAGGCTGGGTTTCTCTTCAGCCAGCAGGGTTTCTCTTCCACCACTCCCCCTGGATTTCTCTTCAGAAGTGATTCAAACCAAAACTTTTTTTTTTTTTTTTTTTATCGATTTTTTTTTGTTTTTTTAATCGATTTTTTTTGTTTTTTTTAATATAATAGGCGATCACAAAGGAGTAAAGGAACAGCCCGGATCCAAGATATAAGAAAAGAAAAACGTGGAGAGATGAGAAGATGAAAGAGGAAAGAAAACAAACCAGCCAAAGTGGCTCTGATACCACTTGATACGCCCTAAATCGGGAAGGATCACTTTAGCTGGGTGTTGGATATGATCCGAGAAGGCAAACGGCACTTCTGGAACTGATATGGATTGAAAGGATCGTCAAGAGATGCGGAATAGCTCTTGATATACCCACGATCTAAGGCTAGCCACCTGGGAAAGAATGAATGTGTTGGCTAACCACCAAACAACACACAAAGATGAATTGGCTGACCACCAAATCAATAAGCCGGTTCACACCAATGAACTAGCTAAAGAACTCTCTCTCTCACTCAGAGAAAAGAATAAACAAAATATAACTCAAACTTAGACTGCCTTTATTATGAGAAGTGTTTACATATTTATACTACTTGAGGAATAGAAAAAGACTTAAGAAAGTATTAAAGACAAACTTAGTAAATTGAATCTAGATGAGAAATTTAAAGACAATGTATTAAAACTCTTGGATCTCAGATCTGGTCAAAGAGACTCTTCGGCTAACGTCCAGGTTCGTCTGAACCAAGTGGTTCATTCGCGGTAAGGATCAAGATGTGGGCTGGACGATCCATACGGCCCAAATTCGCGAGAACTGAAGATCTCCTGATTTGCAGATTGCATAACTCCCACATCTGAACTCCGTTTGATCTGATTCTTATTCGAGGAGCTCCGTAATTGAGTTGAGAAAATTCTCCAAGTGATTTCACGCGAAGAGGACTCGTTTGTTGGAAGATATGAGTCAAACAATGAACATATATCATTACTGCTTCCCATGATCAAGCCATGCATGTCTGTTTTGTCTGGTGCGCTACTCAAGGGCGCATCAGCTTGGACTCGGTCGCTACGTAGCAACCAAGCGGGACGCACGCTCGGTCGCTACGTAGCGACCAAGCAGGACATGCGCTCGGTCGCTACGTAGCGACCGAGCAGGACGCGTCCTCGGTCGCTACGTAGCGCCGAGCTTGGCTCAAGCTCGGTCGCTACGTAGCGACCGAGCAGTGTGCATGCTTGGTCGCTGCGTAGCGATCATGCTTGGCCTGTCCGTGGTCCGATCGCCATACTCAAGCTTGTCCGTGGCTGGTTTAGATACGTGTCCGTCGCCTTGGGATAGCCAGTATTTGATTCAATCGAGACTTTGAACAAGGTTTTATCGTGAGATTCCTTGTTGTGACATTTTTTACGAAGTATAAATTTCGTAAAAGATACTCGCACTCATTTTCGCGGAGGTTTGGACATTAACTTCTTCTTAACCATTTTCGACCCCAACAGTTAGCCCCCCAGCCCGATAGAATCGTGGACTTTCGACGAGATTGTAGCGTGCGGTTTGGCGAATTAGACGAGATCGGCATATTTGGGCGAAAATATGCCTGAAAAGTCTGTGGGTAAATAGTAACTTCTCATACCTATAAGAAGGGAGGTAACTTCTTCATAACTTTTCACTTGTTTATTTTCACAAGGAGTTCTTTGAAAGAATTTCTCCCTCCTCTCCATCTTCTTCTTCTTGTTTCCAATTGAAATTTACAAAATGTCGAGTAAGAAGAAGAATTCGAAGAAAGGTCCCTCTCTAGGTTCCTCGTCCGCAGATGTCCACGAAGATCTCCTTTTGCCGAAGATCGAGTTCGTACCTCACTCGGTAGACCCTGCCGAGAACGAGGCGTGGTGGACTGCGAGGTACGGTTCGATCACGCTTCCTAACGAGAAATCGTTCCCCGTCATGAACCATCGTTCGGTCGAGGATAGTGCGCCGAGCAGGAGCACTAGCGACTTCCTTCGGATCGTGTGGTCTTTTTACTGAATTTCAGATACGGTGGAATTTCAGATACCTCGTCGCGGAGAGTGTGCTAATAGTCCCCCGAAGGGTTACTTTACTTGTTACGACGCATTCATAGTGCGCTGCCGTTTGTGGTTTCCGTGGATGAGATGGGCTTGAGGTCCTCGAAGGGCAAGGATATCGACCTTGGCGACATAGATTTTTCTGTGGATGATTCCATCCTTCCGGGATGGGACCCGGGCCTCGCCTACGGTGATGGGAGCGGTACGAGCGATGCTCCTCTCCCGGACTTTGACGATTTCTTTTCCGGTTTGCCTTCGGGTTTTGACCCTCCCCCGTCTACGGACGAAACGGGAAGGTCGAGGATCGTTGCAGAAGGATCTCGCATCATCAATGGGGTTGGCTTCTCCTTTAAAGAATTTTGCCGATAGAACTATATGTTCTTTTTCCCGTCTAAACACGTTAGTTGATTTTGCAGGGTCTGAACTTGCTTGGCTCAGCCCTTGAGGCGAGCCATAGAGAGGCCATGGTCTATCGCTTCAAAGCGGAGAAGGCGGAGAGGGATCTTGCTCGTATGCAAGGCGAGATGTTGGAGCGAGACTTGAAATTCGCTCGTGATCACGCGAGGGCCGTTCGTAAGGCGGAATGGAAGGGTAAGAGGGAGATCGTCGAGGTGATGAATAGTCGTGCCTCTCAGTTCCAGATTGAGTACGGGAACCTCAAGGATGCTTACAGCTTGGTGGGTGATTACCGTGAGTGTCGCGGTTCAGTTGGGAGTCTTTAGAAGACGCAGGCGGAAGACTATGTTTTCGAGGAGGAGATGAGGTTCATGAAAGATGGAATGAAAAACCATGCCCATGCTGAGGTGCTCATTCCCCTGATCGACGGGAGGATCCAGGGATTTTGGGATCCCGTCCCGGTTTCTCCCAATACCATAGAGGCCACGACCGAGTTCGCCGGTGACGATGAGGAAGTGAACTGTCCCGCGGATGCATTCGGAGCTTCCTTGTCCGGGAATTTTAAATTTGATCTGTGAGAGGCGAACGTTTGACGGGAAGAAAATTTTCCCTTATCTAGAACTTTGCGGCCGAGTGTGGCTACGTCTGGCCGAATGTGGCCTTTGAAATTTGTATGGGCCTGTTTTGGGCGTTTTTATCTTTATCGGGACTGGCTGTTGGTGGCTTCGAATCCCTACCACTATGTGGTTTCTATATATAACGTATGTTTGTTTTCGTTACTTTGTTTCGAGTGGGTTTGAAGTAAACATGAGTTGTCGTCTCATATTTAATTCCGTTGAGACGTTCAATCTGTTGGTTTGTTTAAGATGTGAGTTTTCGTAAGAATTATTTTATTCTTATGAACTTTCTGGAACGTTCAGATATGAACGGAGAGACATGTTTTAGGATCTCGTATCATTTTTTAGATATCATGTCTTGAGATGTTAGAGACCAATGCGATGGGTTTAGGGCAAGACCTAGGTTTATTCTCGGTTTTAAGGTTTGTGCGGTGACTAGCCAGCTATCGATTTTCCTGTTGTGATTTCTACCTGATTCGTACCGATTTAAAGTCCGCGATAGGTTCTCGGCTTATATGACTTGTATGGCACGAATCGAGCATCTTTCCAGAGACAATTTTTAAGCCAACTGGAAGTGCTATACCAAAATTTCGGATTTTTTTTTGTAGCGCGCTTTTATCCTTGTGTTGGATGTTCGAGGATCACAAGAGTGATCAGGTTGCGTTTGTTTAAGACGGCTGGCGTGTTCGTCGGGGCCAATCGATGAACAGGGTGTAAATATTTGTCGGGTTTTTATTGGTCGCATTTGGAAAATTTGTAGAGTTTCGAATTTTAACTTGGCGATGTCTCGCAGTTGTTTCGAAGACTATACGTATAATTTGGGTGCTGGAGAATGATTGCTTTGCGATTTTGACCGGATAAGGCTATTGACAAGAGTCTAATGTTCGTAGACTTTTTAAGTGTGTCCTGAGACTTTTTTAATTGGAGCGTAAACGTTCGAAAAAAGAAAAAATGCATATTGTAGTAAAGGATTTTTTTTTTTTAAAAAACTCGATTACAATGATGCATCCTTTAAAACGTGGGAGTATACGAGTAAACGTACCCACTCCCCCCCCCCTTTTAGAGAGGGGGATAGCTGAACTCGTCTTTTGACGAGCTGCCTATGTACCTCTTTTGAGGATCAAGCCATCTTGTAGTTCTGTTTTGTGCCGCGAGTGTTCTTACCCGGCGGTTGTCGCCGTGCTGACCGCCTTGATCATGGTGACCGTGGCAGGGTCAACGTTTTTGTCCGGGTTTTCCGGAGGAGTTATAGTGTCGACTTCGGAATCGTGCTGAGTTTCGATGTCCGAAGCGTTCGTGTCAGCAGACGATACGGAATCGTCTTTCTTTGAAGTGTTTTCGGTTGAAGGCTGAGCTAACTTCGTGCGATTGCGAGTTGCCATTGCAGAAGTCGTGATTTGCCTTAACTTATGTTCTGCGAGGAAGCAAAGCCGCGACTGTTTTTGACAACCCAGATGGATGTGACTCCGCTCTGGGTTGGGAATTTGACGCCGAGGTGGTATGTAGATGGAACGGCTTTCATGGCGTTGAGCCATGGGGTTCCCATGATCACATTGTAGATGGCAGGATGAACGACCACCACGAAATCGACAATTTTTGTGATCTCCTTGGCCATGACTGGCAGCTGGATCGATCCGAGGGTCATCGATACTTCGCCTGAAAAACCCGTAAGTGGTTTTGGCGTTGGAATTCCTTCCCCGAGATCGATGTTCATCCGATTGAGAGTGTCGTAGAAGATAACATTGACCGTCCTGCCCGTGTCGATGAGGACTCTCCCGACTTCCAGATCTCGTATGACAAGATCTATGACGAGTGGATCGCAGTGAGGTTGATCGATCCCACTGGCTTCATCCTTCGTAAAAGTTATCGAGTTGTTTTGATCATCTCGGGGAGGAGACTATGTCGGCCAGTTTGCACTTGATTCGGCCTTCCGTTGGTAAGCCTTGATGGCCGAAACCGTGTCGTTGCAATATTGCGACCCTCCGATGATCATGTATTGTTGTCGTTTCCTTTGTCGTCAGGCCTTCTTCCGCGTTTATCCCCGGACTGGTTTCTTTGTGGGGACTTCTCCGCGGGCGGATTTCTGTCCGTTTTTGGGGGGCGATCAGTCTCAAGGATGAGATCTTTTACACTGGTCACTTCGGAGAGATCTCCAGCTAGTAGCTTTGCGGCCAATCTCGATCCTAAGACTTTGCAGTTCGTCGTGGAGTGTCCTCGGGACTGGTGAAACTCGCAGAAGGTGTTTTCGCCATATCCTTGGTTGCGAGTCTATGTATTTCCCATAGTTCGACCTTGATCTGAACTGATGCCCTCCTTGGAGTTCTTCCCTATCGTAATGGACGTACTTGTCGTTACGAGAGTTTTTCTCTTTCGTCTTTTGGTCTACATCTTTCAAGGGCGGCTTTGTTGGTTTATGCTTTTGCGACAAAACTTTTGCTTCCTCTTCGATTAAGATGTAGTCCGTTGCCTTGTGGAGGGCATCTTGGATCGTCCGCGGTTTGTCGAGGGTTATCCACTTTCTGAATTTCGACTTGTACCAGAGCATTTTTCTGAGCGCGTCTATGGCCACCTTGTCGCTTATCCCGCTAACCCTTGACATGACCAGCTTGAACCGGCTTATGAACTCGCAGAGGGGTTCGTTTTCCCCCTGGCACATGCTCCAGAGGTCGACATCAGATGTTTTCCTATCTATGAACATAGAATATTGTTTTAGAAATTCTGATGCGAGCTGGCGGAAACTTCCGATGGAGTTTCTCCTGAGGCGTGCGAACCATTCGAGAGCTGCTCTTTCCATGTTTTCGACGAATAGACAGCAGTAGCCGGCGTCTTTTTCGCTATCCTTCAGTCTGGCCCTTCCCATCGTGATGGGGAAAGACTAAAGGTCAGCTTTGGGATCGGTCGTACCATCATACTTTGGTACTTCGATTTTTCCCGGATCAGATACCCTCATATCGGAGATGCGAGCGGTGAAGGGTGTCTTCCGAGCCCCCTCGAGCAATCTGTCGATCTCAGGGGCAGCACTGGTAGCGTGATGGATCTGGGATTTCACGGCCCTTACTTCTGCTGCAGTTTTGGTGATGTAGTCGCGAAGATTGTGAATGTCCAACGTCTCGTCTGCAGATTTCCGAGCTTGTCGGCGTTTGCTGCGGGCGATCTCGGTTTGCTTTTCAGCCAGCTCTTCCTGCTCGTCCCAATAGAGGATTTCCTCCTCTTTCGTCATTTGTGAAGAACCCTAAGATAGGGAGGATCACTTTAGCTGGGTGTTGGATATGATCCGAGAAGGCAAACGGCACTTCTGGAACTGACATGGATTGAAAGGATCGTCAAGAGATGCGGAATGACTCTTGATATACCCACGATCTATGGCTAACCACCAAAGAAAGAATGAATGTGTTGGCAAACCACCAAACAACTCACAAAGATGAATTGGCTGACCACCAAATCAACAAGCCGGTTCACACCAATGAACTAGCTAAAGAACTCTCTCTCTCACTCAGAGAAAAAACAAAATAAACAACCAAATCTGAACTGATTTTATTGATGAAATGGACTACATATTTATAGTGTTTTGTAGATCTAGGAATTAAATGAAAACGTAGATCTAGATCTAGTCTTTAATACGAAAATAAAGAGATAAGACTAGACAAGGTGACTGTTCGTCTTCTGTCCAGATTCGTTGTATCCTGAAGCATGAACTGCGGTAAGGAGAACGACGGATGTGGGACTGTCCGTATGAACCACCATGTCCAGATCATGAACCATACTGGACCAAGTGTGTCCTATGTCTTCAGATAAGTGAAGGATCCTTGCCTTAGTGAGATTTGGCTGATCAAAGTGCATGAACTGATCAAAAGGGTCGATCAGTCCATCAGTACGGTCGCCGGTACGTGCAGTATGAGGCAATCGAGCCAAAATAGAAAAGTCTCGATCATTTTGTGAAACCTCATGATCCAAGTCAAGTCTGGCAGGATCTTTCTCAAGTCTGGCATGATCCAAGTCAAGTCTAGCATGATCTTTCTCAAGTCTGGCATGATCCTAGTCAAGTCTGGTACGGTGAAAAACATGAACCTCGGTTGAAATGTTCAGAACGTCCTGAACTCCATGCTGAGCTGGTTCCATGTAATGATCTGTGGACTGCGGCACATCAATTGGTTTATCGAACGGAGAGCTTTCCCGAGCTGATCGGCTTCTGGTCCTTCTCGGATGTCTGTCAGCGTCCTCCTCGGTATCGTTGGAGACGTCGCTGGGATCCAAGTCGACGTGCTCGACTTCATAACCTCCGAGCCTTTTGCGGGAGATGGAGGGCTTTCAGAGTTCCTTTTCCCGGCAGGGGATGTTTCGCTAGGGTTTTGGCTCGAAGGTCGTTCCCGCGATGTTCCAGGCCTGTCGAGTTGGGTTGCGAAGTTGAATCTTCTCCCGCGAACCTTCGTGATTCCGCGGAGACGGATTGCTCGAATCCTTGCCGTTAAGGTTTCGACCTGTTTGGTCAAGGTGTTCACGAGCTGATCCAGTTCTTCCGACCTTTTTTCATAGGTGGCGAACATCTTTTTAAACTCCTCGAGCGTCGGGGAGTTGGCTGGTATGTTGGCCGCGGAGACATCCGCTGCTGGAGTGTGGAGATTAGTGTCGCTTCCTCCGTTGAGAGGAGTTTGCATGTTGTCTGCGTCGTCAGTTGACATGTCTGGTTGAGCGTGATGTGGTTGAGAGTTAGATTGATCCGTATCCCCCTCCTTCTAGCGCCAAACTGTGGGAACCAAAATTTGCACTGTCGATTTCCGTCAAAATTAGGAAAGTAGGAGAACCCTAGTTTCCCAGAGGTCTCAGATATCTGCTAATACCACAAGCCAAGCAATCAGAACACGAGATAACAACGATAAGAATATGAAAAATCGTAAAAAAAAAAGCAAAAGGTGTCTTATTCCGAGTTCGCGTATGAGCGTTACAACAAGGTAGAAGCCTCGGCTATGAGAGTTGTCGGCGAGATTCCTAGTTCTAACAACCTAAGACTGCAAAACCTAGTTGAGTCGCAGCTCGAAATAACAAAAACGGAAAGTTGCCTAATTGCTTTAAATGCTAAGTTTGCTCTCAAAAAGTTCTCCTTTTTCCATGCCTCTCGCCTAGGACTCCTTATATACTCGCTCATTGGTCGATTTACACTTTTCCCCTTCTGCCCTTAAGCTGTCATGGCCTAAAAATGGAGATATTCCATTTTTCCCGATCTTCGTAATTATCTTCAAAATTTCGTATTTATCCGCGAAAACTTGACATTTATCTTTCCTTGCGAACCAAGCGTAAACCGTCCTATGGTTTACGGGCTGTTGGTTAAGAAATCGTAAAGTGGGCTTCGAGTCATATCTTAGGTCCCTTTGGACCGTCTTTTGACTCGTAGCGTTTATTACGGCTTCTTTCGATAAAAAATAAACTTTCCGCGGTTTTTACCGTAAAGTTCGATTGACGATTTCAAATGTCGAGAGACATGAAATGGGTTTGCTGCGGTCTTCGGGAGATAGCATCAAAGAGTAGACGAGAACGCATGGATTCGTGTCGTATCCGATGTTTCAGGAAAGCTCGGTCGCTACGATGTTTCGGGAAAGCTCGGTCGCTACGTAGCGACCGAGCTTGGCTCGAGATCGGTCGCTACGTAGTTACTGAGCGGGACGCGCGCTCGGTCGCTACGTAGCAACCGAGCGGGATGCGCGCTCGGTCGCTACGTAGCAACCAACCAAGACGCGTGCTAGCGACCGAGCTTGGCTCGAGCTCGGTCGCTACGTAGCGACCGAGCAGTGTGCATGCTTGGTCGCTGCGTAGCGATCATGCTTGGCCTGTCCGTGGTCCGATCGCCATACTCGAGCTTGTCTGTGGCTGGTTTAGATACGTGTCTGTCGCCTTGGGATAGTCGGTATTTGATTCAATCGAGACTTTGAACAAGGTTTTATCGTGAGATTCCTTGTTGCGACATTTTTTACGAAGTACAACTTTCGTAAAAGATACTCGCACTCATTTTTGCGGAGGTTTGGACATTAACTTCGTCATAACCATTTTCGACCCCAACAGTTATCTGGAAAGAAAGCTTCTGAGTTGGTTGAGGATTATTTCGAGGTAATTACAAATCTGTGTGCCTTTGTTATTTAGAACTGTATTTCCCAAGATAATTAGAAGTATATAGTGACAATTGATTACTTTATGTTAGGCCAATGAGAATGTAGGAGATGATCACTTGGTTCCGGTACCTCAAGCTCTTATCGATACCATATGACACACTCGTAAATTCGTTGTGAAGGTGTCAAATCACAATTTGACTGGCAAGACCCAATCTTTGACTGTGACAAAGGTGCTCACTCCAGAAGTTCCAGAAGTTGAAGCCAATTTGGAAGGAAATGGGGATGTACCAGACGCACAGAAAACTTTGCACAAGGAAGATGCTGATGATGATCCTTCCACATGCTTTGGGAGTGTGAAGAGGGCTGCTGATAAGGTTGAGGCAGAGGATTCCAAGCGAGCCAGAAGTGGCTATGATGTGTTAAGTGTTGGTTTTTATGGTTACTGAAACTCTATGCTTTGGTTTTTCAATTTCAGACTTTATTTTTGCTAAAACTCTATGCTTTGGTATTTCAATCTCAGACTTTATTTTCCCAACATTGAATTATATTTCTTTCTTATAATCTATTCTGGCTGCACTTAATAATTTCTTTCCTTAGCGTTAAAATACATATACATTGTCAATAACTTAATGGATCTGTGATGTTTGAACATATCTACTACGTCCAATGTATGATTAGTAAATATTCTTATTGATCTTTATTAGTATTTTCCTTATCAATGGCCAACCGAGTGTCATCGAGAATATTACAACTTTTTACAAATTTAGTAATATGAGTTGGTTGTAAATGAGGTTGGGAAACCTTATGATGTTAATATTCTTATTGATCTTTACGATCACATACAGCAAAAAAGGAAATACAATATTAACCAAATCGTAACGTTTTGTAAAATTAACATAAAGGAACGTAATTGACTGCATAAGTTTTGCACCGTAACATTAATTCAAACCAAATAGTTATGACTAAAACTTATTCCAAAACGTAAGATTTAACCACATCTTCTCTGCACTAACATACTTATTCCACCTTCCTCATAGCGAGTCAAATCCTTTCAAGAAACACAGCACAAGGAAAAAGCTCAAACCCTCTTTCACATATTCCAAAATGCTTCTCAACTATCATTGGAACTATCCTCTAAGTTCTAACACTAAATACTCCATAAAACTGTTTAAGTGTAAGGAATCTATGATTAGGCAAAACTTACAAAACTTAGTGCATATCTCTAACTTTTCTTCAAAAAAATTCACAGGGTTGTTGTGGGAACCGAAATTCGCACTGTCGATTTCCGTTAAAATTAGGAAAATAGGAAAACCCTAATTTCCCAGAGGTCTCGGATATCTGCTAATACCACACGTCAAGCAATCAGAACACGATATAACAACGACGAAAATATAAGAAATCGAAAAGAGAGCAAAGAGAAGTCTTATTCCGAATTTGCGTATGAGCGTTACAACAAGGTAAGAGCCTTGGCTACGAGAGCTGTCGGCAATATCCCTAGTTCTAACAACCTAAGACTGTAAAACCTAGTTGAGTGGCAGCTCGAAATAACAAAAACAGAAAGTTGCCTAATTGCTCTTAGTGCTAAGTTTGCTCTGAAAAAAGTCCTCTTCCATGCCTCTCGCCTAGGACTCCTTATATACTACCTCCTAGGTAGGTTTACGCTTTTCCCCTTCTGCCCTTAAGCCGTCATAGCGTAAAAATGGAGATATTCCATTTTCCCGATCTTCGTAATTATCTTCGGAAACTTCGTATTTATCCGCGGAAACTTGACATTTATCATCCCTTGCGAACCAAGCATAAACCGTCCTACGGTTTATGGGCTTTTTGTTAAGAAATCGTAAGTGGGCTTCGAATCACGTCTTAGGTCTCTTTGGGCCATCTTTTGATTCGAGCCGTTTATTACGATTTCTTTCGATAAAAACAAACTTTCCGCGGTTTTTATCGTAAAGTTCGATTGATGACTTCAAATGACGAGAAACATGAAATGGGTTCGCTACGGTCTTCGGGGAATAACATTAAAGAGTAGATGAGAATGCATGGATTCGTGTCATATCGACGTTTTGGGAAAGCTCGATCGCTTCGTAACGATCGAAACGTGCACGTGCTCGATCGCTACGTAGCGACCAAGCTTGGCTCGAGCTCGATCGCTACGTAGCGACTGAGACGTGTCCGTGTTCGATCGTTATGCAGCGACCTTATTCGGGTTTTTCTCCGATATTCTGCGAACGTGTTTTTTCCACAAGGCTCTTTGTAAAAACAATCTTTTTCGAAAGAATATTTTTCGTAGAAATATTCTCGCTTACTTCTTCGGACATTTGAATGTTAACTTTGACATAACCGTTTTTGACCCCAACAGTTAGCCCCCCAGCTCGTTAGAATCGTGGATCGGGACGAGATTCTAGCGTGCGGTTTGGAGATTGGGGCAAAGACAGGTGTATCGGACGAAGTTTTCATTCTGAATTCTGCGGAGGAAAGTCATCGAGGAAATATATATTATAAAAATCTAAATCCTAAGCTCATACTTCTATAAGTAGTGAGCTCCTATCATTCATTTCTTTCAAACTTTCCTTCCTTCAAATCCTCTCTAGCTTCTTTCCTAAACTCTAGTCTTTTGACATGTCTTCTTCCCAGGGTGACAAGAGAAGTTCCGACGTTGAGATGGGCGAGGCCACCTCCGAAGCTCCAGTTCCGGCTTCCTCGATTGAGGTGCCAGCTTGCGTCGCCGGCCATCTTTCCTTCCGAGAGAAACTAGCTCACCGCAAAGCCGAAAAGGAGCCAGTTCGAGCCGGCACTGAGTTCCCATCCTCTTCCACTACGGTTGTTGCTCTGGATCATGGAGCTGAGGTTCAAGTTGCTCTGGATCATGGAGCTGAGGTTCAAGTTCGCAGAACGCAGGACCTCAAGTTGGCACGAGCGTTATTTGTGTTCCGGACGCTTTTGTTCAGCCCACTGGATCGTCTACGACTCTGATCCTTGTCGAGGATAAAGAGAAGGTCGCCGAATCTATGCCTCCTCCTCCGGCTAGGAAAGAGATTGTCCTAGCGCTGTGTGCTCCCAGTGCAGTTCCGGCCGCTCAGCCAAAGGGCCGGAAAAGGAAATTCACCAAGGGCGGCGATGGGGAATCTTCGCAGCAAGGAGGCTCAAATCTAGCGTCGGAACTTCGCGGAAAGGTTTGTCCCCTACTTTGGATTTTTACGATTGGCTCGTTGGATGTTTCCATTTTTTTTTTGTTTTTAGGGTTTGTCCCATTTCGTATCTCTAATTGTTCTCTTGTCTCGTAGTTCGTGTCCCTGATCGATGGAATGATCAGTGAGTGCGGTTCTGAGGCCAGTCGTTTGGCAGGGGATCTGACGGAGATGCAAGGAAATTGTTCTGAAACAGAGGCCATGCTGAAAGCTATCAAGGGTTCTCATTCCGTGAAGGTGTCTAAGCTCGAGGCCGAGATCGGGGAGCTCGAGAGGGACCTTGGGAAGACGGCGAGCTCACTGCTTAAAGAGAAGAAGGCTAGGAAGGCCAAGTCTTCGGAGGTTCACCGACTTCAGCGTCAGATTGAGAGTGGTGAAAGATCAGCGAGTCGCGGGATCGAAGAGGCCAAGGAAGCGCTTCGCGTTGAGTTCCAGGCTCGTTTGGCGAAGATCTCCGACTTTCTAGGCTCCCTTGAGCGCATCCGCAGCAGGGAGTTGGCCTTAGCGACTGTCGAGGGCGGGATGGCCGTAGTCCGGGCACTTCAGAGTGAGACTCCTCCATCCTTATGTGGCCTTATTTCTTGTTTCGGGACTGGCCGTTTTTGGCTTTGAATCTCTGCCGCTTTGCGGCTTTCTTTAAATGAAAAGATAATCAATTTGTGTTTTTGTGAGTTAGTGCATGATGTGGAAGGAAGATAATGCTTTGTTCTCGGTCTGTTTCTAGAGTTTTTCTGCGAGATCCAGGTTTCGCGGGGTATCTGGAGACGTTGAAAATAAACATATAGGTATGGTTTAGGATCTCATATCTTTTCGATATCATGCCTTGAGATGTTAGAGACGAGTGCGCTGGGTTTAGGGCAAGACCTAGGTTTACTCTCGGTTTTAAGATTAATGCGGGGAATAGCCGGCTATCGGTCTATCTGTTGCGATTTTACCCTGATTCGTACCGATTTAAAGTCCGTGATAGGTTCTCGGCTTATACAACTTGTCTGATACGAATCGAGCATCTCTCCAGAGACAATTTTTAAGCCAACTGGAAGTGCTAGACCAAAATTTCGGATTTCTTTTATAGCACTATTATCCTTGTGTCGGATGTACGAGAGTCATCTTCGTGAGATGGCTATGTCTGTTTAGGACGTTTAAGAGTTCGATGTGATCAGCAACGAACTTGGTGGTAGATATTACCGTTTGGGTCTTCGCGAAGAATATGTGTTTTGCTGAGATGTTGATGAGTATATTGTTTTTCGTGACGAGGGTTTCAATTTGTCGGCCAGGAAACAACTCTTTAGGCGATTTTGTGCGACGTTTCGCAGGGTCGAAGGTTGGTTTTTTCTTAGCGACTGGTTTATTTGCGGATGAAGATGATTTGCTCGGTTAAAAAGTTTCAGAAATATCGAGGGTGTGGTCAGATATTTTGAATTTGAGACTATACGAGTATACGTATCCACTCCCCCCCCCCCTTTTAGTGAGGGGGGACACCTGAATTCGTCTTTCGACAAACTGCCTACGTACTCCTTATGGAGATCAAGTCGTCTCGTAGTTCGGTAATCGTGAAGTTGTTTGTTTAGTGATAGTATTTTTTGAGATGCATTGCATTCCAGGTTCTCAGAACTTTTACGCCTTGCATGTTGGTTATTTCGTAGGAACCTGGTCGAACGACTTTTTCGATCTTGTAGGGTCCTTCCCAGTTTGCTCCAAGTTTTCCCGCGTTTCACTCGGCGGTGTTTTGGAAGACTTTGCGAAGGACCAAATCCCCTTCGTTGAATCTGCGATTCCGTACGTTGGAATTATAATATTTTGCAGCTGCGTGTTGGTAATTTTGGATTCGAATGAGTGCTCGGTCTCGGCGGTCATTAACGAGGTCAAGATCGTCTAAGAGCATGGCGTTATTAAGCGCTTCTCGTTCGGGTAGTAATCTTCTTCGAACACCGGGGAACTCGACTTCTGCGGGAATCATGCATTCCGTTCCATATACGAGAGCGAAAGGCGTTTCCCTCGTTGCTCGCCTTGGGGTGGTGCGATGCGACCAGAGGACTCCCTCGAGTTCGTTGGCCCACCTGCCTTTTTTAGTCTCTAGGCATTTCTTAAGTCCATCAAGAATGGTCTTATTGATTGTCTCGGCTTGTCCGTTGCATTGCGGATACATGGGAGTTGACTTGTTTAGTCGTATCTTCCACTTCTCGCAGAATCCTTCGGATCGGGTGGAGATGAACTAAGACCCGTTATCGGTTACGATCTTGTAAGGAACTCCATGTCTACAGATGATGTTTTTCCATACGAAATTTTCAACTTGGACGTCTTTTATACTTGCATATGAGTCTGCCTCTACCCATTTTGAGAACAAATCGGTGAGGACTAAGAGGAAACGCTTTTGCTTTGAATTGTGAAGAGGTCCGGCGATGTCCATGGCCCAGCGCATGAAGGGATATGGTGGCGTGATGGAGGAGAGGACTTCCGCTGGTTGTAGGATGGTTGGAGCATACCTTTGGCATTTTTCGCATTTTCGTGCGAACTTCTCACAATCTCCGATCATCGTTGGCCAGTAGAATCCATGGCGTTTGATTTTCACTGCTAGCGACCTTCCACCGGAATGGTTTCCGCAGGACCCAGAATGAACTTCATCCATGACTTTTCTCGCCTTTTCTCCCTCCAGACACGTCATGAGTGGTCCGGAGAATCTCCATTTGTAAATTTCGCCGTCGACTGTTACGAAACGCACGGCCTGTGTTCGGATTTTGCGGGCCGCCCATTTTTCGAGAGGTAATGTCCCGTCGGTGATGTAGGCTCGAATTCTTTGCAGCCATGGGGTATCATAGCCGTAATCGGATTGTTCCGGTTCCGGCTGTACCGAAACTTCCTCTACCTCTTCGTCTTGGTCCCCGATGAGGTTGACGACGATTGGTTGTCCGATACTTGGGTGTTCGATGAATTCGACCAGAATTACTCTTTTAGAGACCTGGGTCGGAACTTGATGCCAGGGCCGCGAGAGCATTGGCTTGGACATTTTCGGAACGGGGGATTTGGTAAGAGCGAAGCAGTCAAATTCTTGGGCTAAATTTTGGACCAATTTGAGATACGCGTCCATTCTTTTGTCTCGTGCCTCGTATTCTCTGCTATATTGACTTGCAACTAGCTGGGAATCGCAGTAGGTGCGGATATTGCGTATCTTCAACCCGTGAGCTAAACGTAGCCTCGTTGTTGGACGCGTGAAATTCAAGCCTGAACGACTGTTCTAGGATCTCACCGGTCGGAGATGTGAGGCGGATTCCGATGCCCGATCCTTTCTTGGATGAGGATCCGTCGACGTGAAGGAGCCATGTCGAATTTGGTTCCTCGTTGGTCACGGTTCCTGTTGGTAGTTCGACTAAGAAGTCTGCGAGTACTTGGGATTTTGCGCTTGTTCTTGGTCGGTATTCGATATCGTACTCACTTAACTCAATCGCCCAATTGGCTAGTCGGCCCGACTGACTCGGGCTATGCAAAATTGTCCGCCGGGGGAAGGTCGTGAGGATGACGATCGTGTGGGATTGGAAATACGGTCTTAGCTTCCGCGCCGATGTTACGACTGCGCATGCTAATTTTTCCATTAGTGGATACCTAGATTCAGCATCCAGCAAGGTTTTGCTTATATAGAAAATAGGTTTTTGTTCGCCGCGCTCTTCCCTGATCAGGACGCCGCTCACAGCTGTTGCCGATACCGCGATGTATAAGAACAAAGGTTCTCCTTCCACAGGTTTTGCGAGGACTGGAGGAGTAGCTAAGTATCGTTTCAGCTGTTGGAAGGCGTTTTCGCACTCTTCCGACCATTCGAATTTTTTATTTCCCCGTAGGATGTCGTAGAAAGGTAAACACTTGTCTGTTGACCGTGAAATGAATCGTTTAAGTGCTGCGACTCTTCCGGTCAATCTCTGGACTTCTCGCTTATTTTTGGGCGAAGCCATCTCGATCAACGCATTGATTTGTTTCGGGTTAGCTTCGATACCGCGGTATGTCACTAGGTAACCGAGGAACTCTCCCGATGCTACGGCGAATCTGCATTTTGTCGGGTTAAGCTTCATGTTATGGGAGTTTAGTTGCGTAAAACATTCCTCAAGATGTGATACGTGATCCCTAGCCCGGAGGGCATTGACGAGCATGTCATCGATATAGACCTCCATCGTTTTACCGAGCTGTTTGGAGAACATACGGTCACGAGTCGTTGATAAGTTGCGCCGGCGTTTTTGAGGCCAAAGGGTATTACCTTATAGCACTAAGTTCCGCGTTCAGTAATGAACGCAGTTTTCTCGCGATCGTCGGGATTCATCATAATTTGATTGTAACCTGAGAAGGCATCCATGAAAGATAGAAGTTCGTTTCCCGCCGTCGCTTCGACCAGCCGATCGATGTGTGGTAAAGGGAAACTATCCTTTAGACAGACTTTGTTAAGGTCAGTAAAGTCCACGCAGACTCGCCACTTCCTGTTTTTCTTTTTGACTATACGGGGTTTGCGAGCCAGTCTGGATATCTCACTTCTGTTATCGATCTGACTTTAAGCAATTTTTTGACCACGTCGTTCACTGCGGAAGCGCGTTCGGGTCCTAGCTTACGTCTTTTTTGTTTGACTGGTTTGAAAGTTGGATCGATATTCAGTTCGTGACATGTTATGTTAATGTCGATTCCTGGCATATCCTCCGCAGCACATGCGAAAGTATTAAGGTTCTTTTTCAGACAGGTTATGAGCTCTGTCCTCAGGGGCTCACGGAGATCGGCTCCGATCTCGACACACTGTTCTGGGAACGCTTCGTCGAGACACACCGTCACCACGGGTTCGCAAGTTGGTTCACGTTTTTCTTCTGGGCCAGGATTTTACGGGATTGCCAAAAGAGTTCCGCTAAATCCTGACTCCGGGTGTTTTCGTCGGAGGCCATTTTCTTCACCTTTCTAGGAATGGTTTCGAGGTCGGGTCTTTTTCCTTTTTGTTCTGCGGCGAAACACACTTACGATACCCTCGGATTTCCCCATATTACCTCGATTCCGTTAAGAGTTGGAAATTTGAGGCAAAGGTGGTACGTTGATGGGATCGCGCGCATGGAATTTAACCATGGCGTTCCCATGATAACGTTGTAGGATGCTGGACGGTCTACGACTAGAAACTCTGTGATTCTCGTCATGGTTCCAGCTTTTACAGCGAGATTAATTGATCCGAAAGCTGGTTTCTCCCGAAAGTCCCAATAACGGGCTAAGATTTTCCACTATTTCAGATGGATCGATCTCCATCTTCTCGAGAGTATCTTTGAAGATGATATCAACCGAACTTCCAGTATCGATTAATACCCTAGCGATATCGATATCACGAATCGTTAGCTCGATAACAAGGAGATCGTTATGAGGTTTGGCCTGATCGACCGTTGCTCCCCCCTTGAACGAGATGATGTTCGCGCATGTCGAGTTTTGCATATCGTTTCCGATCGTTGAGTGGCTTTTGCGGGTTAGATTGATCCGTACGTCCCCTCCTTCTAGCGCCAAACTGTGGGAACCGAAATTTGCACTGACGATTTCCGTTTAAATTAGGAAACTAGGAAAACCCTAATTTCCCAGAGATCCCGGATATCTGCTAATACCACACGCCAAGCAATCAGAACACGATATAACAACGACGAAAATATAAGAAATCGAAA
Organism: Brassica napus; assembly: GCF_020379485.1. Taxonomy (NCBI): domain Eukaryota; kingdom Viridiplantae; phylum Streptophyta; class Magnoliopsida; order Brassicales; family Brassicaceae; genus Brassica; species Brassica napus. The sequence continues at coordinate 138,860 of NW_026014488.1, read as the reverse complement.
AGAGAGCAAAGAGAAGTCTTATTCTGAATTTGCGTATGAGCGTTACAACAAGGTAAGAGCCTTGGCTACGAGAGCTGTCAGCGAGATCCCTAGTTCTAACAACCTAAGACTGCAAAATCTAGTTGATTCGCAGCTCATAATAACAAAAACGAAAAGTTGCCTAATTGCTCTAAGTGCTAAGTTTGCTCTGAGAAAAGTCATCTTCCATGCCTCTCGCCTAGGCCTCCTTATATACTAGCTCCTAGGTCGGTTTACGCTTTTCCCCTTCTTCCCTTAAGCCGTCATAGCCTAAAAATGGAGATATTCCATTTTTCCCGATCTTCGTAATTATCTTCAGAAACTTCGTATCCGCGGAAACTTGACATTTATCTTCCCTTGCGAACCAAGCATAAACTGTCCTACGTTTTATGAGCTTTTGGTTAAAAAATCGTAAGTGGGCTTCGAATCACGTCTTAGGTCTCTTTGGGCCGTCTTTTGATTCGAGACGTTTATTACGATTTCTTTCGATAAAAACGAACTTTCCGCGGTTTTTATCGTAAAGTTTGATTGATGACTTCAAATGACGAGAAACATGAAATGGGTTCGCTACGGTCTTCGGGGAGTAGCATTAAAGAGTAGACGAGAATGCATGGGTTCGTGTCGTATCGACGTTTTTGGAAAGCTCGATCACTTCGTAACGATCAAAACGTGCACGTGCTCGATCGCTACGTAGCGACCAAGCGGGACGCGCGCTCGGTCGCTACGTAGCGACCGAGCTTGGCTCGAGCTCGGTCACTACGACGCACTCGGTCGCTATGTAGCGACCGAGTGGGACGCGCGCTGGGTCGCTACGTAGCGACCGAGCTTGGCTCGAGCTCGATCGCTACGTAGCGACAAGCTCGGTCGCTACATAGCGACCGAGACGTGTGCGTGTTCGATCGTTACGCAGCGACCTTATTCGGGTTTTCTCCGATGTTTCGCGAACGTGTTTTTTCCGCAAGGCTCTTTGTAAAAACAAATCTTTTTCGAAAGAATATTTTTCGTAGAAATATTCTCGCTTACTTCTTCGGACATTTGAATGTTAACTTTGTCGTAACCGTTTTTGATCCCAACAGTCGTCATATGAACGGAATGGAGAACCAACATCCTACCCCCCCCCCCCTGTGGATATTGGAGGTAAACAAATCCTTACTCAGTGTCAAAGTATTCCTTATACTCAATTTTTTGGTGAATCTCTTTATTAGTCTTCACAAACCATTTTAGATTATCTCCTCTGGAGATAATAAGCTCTATCTAATGCACTATCTCTGCAAATATGCTCTCCTCTTTTTCTACCACCACCTTGCCTAAAAACTCAGCCCTGTTTTCTAAGTGATCATATAGGATCATCCTTCTCTATTATAACTTGCATCATGATAGAAACGTTAATGCAAAACGGATGATCTATCTCCCAGACTATATTTGCGAAGTGATTTTGCCAGATGTCCTCTCTACAATCAATTTCACAAAACAAATATGACATGGCTATTGAAATTGATGACATGGCTTCCGGAAAAATATGACATAGATAATTTCATTTAATGTTGATTTATATTTTTAGCAAACTTATTAGAATATGATAATAATTCATATATTACATTTAATATTGACATTTCTTTTTGGTAACCTTTTTTAAAATATGGTAATAGCTCATACATCATCTAGGGCTGGGCAAAAAATCCGGATCTAAAGAACCGAACCGAACCCGATCCGAAAAAGTAGTACCAAACCCGAACCGAAATTGATTAAATATCAGAACGGGTTCAAAATTTTGGTATCTAAAAAACCGAAACCGAACCCGACCCGAACCGAAGTATCTCGGGTACCCGAATGTAACCGAAATAGATTTATATACCTAAATATATTACTTATTTTAAGATTTAATATATATTAAAAACATCCAAAATATATAAGATACTTTAAAGTTGTCTAAAATACTTAAAAATATACATAAATAGTCAAAAGTAAATGTCTAAAATAGCTAAAATATATTCAAAACACCAAAATTCTTGAAATATCTATTAATTTTCAATCCATATATTTAAATCAAACCAATTTATATGTTAATTTTAGGTATTTTGACATATATTATACAAATTTATATGTAATATATTATTTTGATTTATTGATTTTGAGAAATTTTAAGCATATAATGAATATTAAAATTTTAAAAATAATTTAAATGGGTTATCCGAACCTGAACCGAACCCGCAAAGATCCGAACCGATCCCGAACAGAAATTTAGAAATACCCGAATGGGGCTGAAATCTTTAAACCCGAAACCCGATTAGATCCAAACAGAACCCGAATGGGTACCCGAATACCCACCTTAACATCATCTATAAAATAAATATATTCATATATAACATTTCAAATTTCGAAATATTATTATTTTTGTATAATTATACAATTTGTATTACTAAAACTTTCAAAAAATTTACAATTTAAAAAAAAATATCTAATCGTAAAATCATTAGTTTCTTATATATCTACAAATTTTATAAATATTGTTTAGGTTAAATTTTTGATAATTATACAATTTTTATTAGCTTTATGCAAATTGATTTAATATATATCAAATCTATATTAAATATTAGTAAGAAAATAGTAAAATATATAATATTTAATAAAAAAAAATTTAAATATAAATTAGATTTAAAAAATTCATTACTGCACACATGGTGTGCAGGAAAACACCTAGTTTAACAATCATCATTCTCTGTTAGAAAGTTAACCATTAGGATGTCACTATCTGTAGTAAACATTACGCTTAGTGGGCTATTAAGATAGTTCTGCGGGAAGGTCATGATAGCGTTAAAGAATCCCCATTCCCTGCAAAGCCACCAACTTTATTAAAACCCCATAAAAGCATTGAGACAAAAAGCAGAGCATTGAGACAAAAAGACAGAGCGATCCTCACTCCTCTCCCTCTGTTCCGATGTAATCAATTGGAAGCAATACCATTTCAAACAAACCCTTATCTAAGAGTCAATCCCAAGATCTCTAAAAATGTTGATTAAAGGAAGTAGGAGCTTACGAGAGAGTATCATGATGTCCGATAATGGTAACGCTCCACTTGGATATATTCTTCTCATCCACCAGTGTAGCATAACAATCGTTTATCTAAATCGCAAATATACCAGGAAAAAACAAATTGTAATCATCGCAAGTATCATTCCATGGTTACATGAAGGTGATAAACTAAGCTTAAGTTTTATGTTAAACCAAATGCTTACAAATATTTCATTTTTACAGGGAAATTATCACTCACAACCACACCAGGATCACGTTTTTACTTTGATAACGACATTGATATCATACAACACTTCCAAAAGATGAATAAACTGCCATCCTAAGCCTAATGGCATAACTCCAATTGGGATCAAACGTAAACCAGTCAACGGTTTTTAAATTTGCATTACCGTTTCGTAAGTCAATTAAAAAGGCACACTCAAATACTCTTTTCTCCTACGGAAATTGATTGAACAACTATTTTTTAATTAAGATTATAACTTAGATTACTATTTTTGGCTTATTTATTTAGTTTATCTTAATATTTGCAAATTTTCATTACCGTTTCGTAGTCACATTCATGAAAATATCTTATAATATTCCAAAATTCATGTATAATTATGAATAATTATAAAACAACTTACTCCTACTAATTGGTAAATCATCGCATCCTTAAAATCGAAACTATGATATTAGATGATAACTATACACTGTTTGTAGTTAATTTTTTAAATCATTGGGTCAAAATATAATATAATCCTCATACAATATGTTTTCTAAAAGTCAAAAATGGAAACTGACCGAAAATTAAACACATGTTGGTAGGAGAGTTCGAACCCTGGTCCAGGAGCATTTAGGAGGTCTACTCTACCACTAGAGTAAGGATACACTTTGGATAATTCGTGCTCGAAATACCACATATAATAGGAAGCCGGAAGACACAGGATTTTTTTAATCACGCCGTTTCAGAAAGTTCGAGTGTTTCTTCTTCCTTTTAACGAGGGAAACTCGAGACTCTTCCTCTTCATCTCTCCACTGCTCTCAAATCGATCACATCCGCCATGGCTGAACAGAACAATTCTCCTACTACTCGATCTAGACGGCAGAGGTTCACCGAGATAGATTCCTCACTCGGAGAGTCCTATCACTTCCGACCTCAAATTCAATTCAAGTCGTACGATGATCGTCTCCAGAGCAGCCGATTGTTATTCCGCAATACCGTTACCCCAATCGGAGGATATTCTCGCCGTCATCACAATGAGGACGCCTCTATCGGGTATCGTTATCTCTGTCTCCGAGGCTTTGTAGTTCAGGGTCCTTTTAGATCCTAAGAATCATGCTTTAGATGATGTGTTTAGCATTATCGATAGCATAGGATGGTCCTATACTGTGATGCATGTGCATTCGTTCTGTCCTAGAGTTGTGAGGGAGTTCATCTCGAACAAACCCTACAACGATGAGGGTGCTCTTATTCGGGGTTATATTCTCCAATTTACACCATCGGTGATCAACCAACTGATGATGACACCATCTGTTGAGCACTCTTTTGAGTGGAAAAAGGTTGTTCTGAAGCAAGCCATCTCCCATCTCACTGGAGGCCAATGCTCCGGATGGACAGGATTCAACCTCAATGCTTTGCTCAATCCTTTCCATACACTCTACCGTGTGTGTGAGCGGAATTGGCTTCCAGGTCCTGACTCTGATTCAATGATGAAGAACCGACTCCACCTTCTATATGCTGTCGCCAAACGCGAGAAGATAAGCTTTGTTCATCTTGTGTATGACCAAGTGATGGACATGACCCGCAAGACAGATTGGGACAAAAACCTGATTTTCCCAAACCTCATCTACCAACTCTTGATGCTTCAGAAGGAAGTTCCTCTGCTACCAGGAGATGAAGAACCTATTGGAAGAGGTCTTCCCATCAGTGGAGTATCAGTGACACAAGTGGACCAAGGGGACGTAGAAGGCTGAATTAGAATAGCAGCCAAGTGATTTTTTGTAAAGTCAATAACTCTTTGAAGAATGTGACTAATATATGATCTTTTTGTCAAGTAGCTTGTGTCTGAATCCTCTTCTAATCGGTTGTAATCTCAATGACAGTTAGTTTTTTGGTATAATGTTATTGTCTAAGTTAAAATGTTGTTTCGAAATGATATAATGTTCCGAAACTCTGTCTGCATCTAGCATAAAGCTAAATATCTCTCTCTCTATTTTTACTGGTTGAATCGTTTCAATGATGGTGATTCACAGGATACAAGGCCAGAACCATAACCAAAGACTCCTTCAGATCTTACTTTGTCTGACAGATCTTCCGAGCATCTCACGGTATCTGCTATTCTTGCTTGGCTCAACGGCGGAGATTGGAGGATGGTGAATCGAGAGTGGTTCAGGCAGGACGACCTGCTTCACACATCAGTCTCCTGTTTCTCTCTTCCTCCATACCCGAAGTTTCAAGCTTCCTCAACGTATCCTCTCTTCCTAAGATTGGTCAGTTTAACCCGAACCTTAACTCAAAACGTTTGGTAAGAAAGTCTTCAATGACCCACACATCTGCTCCATCATTGCACACATGAGTAAAAGAAGTAAAGTTATAACAAAAGCTTTCTAGATAACAGGCCAAAAGGGTCAACGAATTGGCTATAAAGCTCTAACTTTCAGGAGTAATCATAGTATATGAAATATTTCAAAACCCTATTCTACAATGCAAAAAGCAAAAAAAATATTACTCTGTGGCTACGGCTTGAGTCTTGCATAACATGCTCCAAAACATAAGTTTTTGATAAAAATATAGTTACTAAAAAAAATTAACCTCTAAAAAGTATTATTACTAACTTTAATTAAAAGTTGTTTAAAAATACGATAACATATATTTGGACAAAAAAAAATATTATTAAAATATCTTTTTCTCAATTTTATACAATATCTTTCTATTAAAATACTACTAAAAATATTTGTAATATTTATATTTCAGACATTCTTATTTGTGTGAACTTTTTATTTATTGGATACTTAAAACTACATCAAGTCTCGCATTTTTTTATAATGCTGTGAAGACTTTGTTTTCCCTTTATTTAAAACTATGCTTCTAAATTATTTTTATTTATATCATGAAAAAAATATTTAGTATTTCTATGGTATCAATTTAATTAGATATGTGATTCTATAAATAATAATTTGGATCCTTTCATGAACGGTCCCAATATTTATAACCATATTTCCGTATTTAATTGAAGAGAAACAAAAAAAAAACAACAACTTATACCATTGGATTGACATGATTTAACGGTGGAGATTAGTAGTTGAAGTTATCCTCACCATTGGTCGAACTTTTTGGAAGTAACCTAGATATGCTACTACCCTTATCGATTTCTCTCTTCCCTCAAACCACCACAACTCTCTCATATGCCGTAATCCATCTCAAGCCACCACAAACTCTCAGAGCCTCCACAATCCTATATCAAATCCGTCTTCAACCACCACGATTTAGATAACAGTGTTATCTTACACATGTTATCGACATCTAGTCCCTCGATCTTATTCATCCATCTTATAAATCTTTTGAATACACCACAAGCCTCATAGATCCACAAAGATTTGAAGCCTTACGTACCTCAGAGATAACCAATAGTCTCGATTTATAGGGATAGTCAAGGATCTAACTTTTGTAAATTTATCAGTTTTGTCTTTAGTAATTCCTTCTTCACATAGTTTTGTTCATTAACTTAGATTGCATGTTCTTATTTTCGTTATTTACTTATTTTAAAGATCTAAATTTGGTTAACTTTCCAGCTAGCAACTCTAATGGAAGCAGAGAAGCAGTCAACACAGCTCAACCAGACACAATAACCGCCACAACAATTAGCGGTCAACACAGCTCAACCAGCCACATCAATAATTAAGCACTCAAGAAAGCTCAACCTCAGGAGTAACTAATGTATACAAGCTAACCAGAGCCGAGCGCAAACCAATTGATACGCATTGAGGATCGGGAAGAAGACATCGACCCAGATTACATGCATTATCTGAGGGCAATAGGTGCATATGACTCAGTTCAACCACAGTCAGCACGAGGAAAGTGTCGTGATCGTAATGGTCCTCGCTAAAACATCTACCTAATATTCCTACTGCTGTGATATTTGTATCACCATTGCTTCACTTATGTTTTATTTGCTTCAGTATGCTATATTTGCTTGGTATGTTTTATTTTGATTCTCTATGTTTTATTTGCTTCAGCACGATATTTTCTTTCTCCTATGTATGAGATTTGTGTGTGTCTCTAATACAAATTATAATTCTAATTGTATATTTCCAAAAAATCTACAAATTATGCAATTAAACATTCCAAATCAAACAATTTTGCAGCAATTCAACCAGCAAATGTTTCATTATCCAATATGCTACATATAAAAAAATGTATATATGAAACTTGATAACCTATCACAAGAAAAAAAAAACTACATTATAGTATTCAATGACACATGGTAGATGATATAATCTTTGTGATTTAATATAGCAATATAAAACATTATAATACCGTGTTTCATAATACCCAGACTATGTATTTAAAAAATGATATACATATGAGCACAAAAAAAATAAACTTTAGCAAAAAAACAGAGTATTTTAATTACTAATAAATATTAAGTATGATTATTAAAAGACTAATATAAACATTTTTTCAACCTCTTCAACTGATACCATTTGACTAATATAAACTTTAACTATGTTTACATATAAAATATGAAACAAAATATGAATTTATGGTATTCCAAACAGAACATTATAATCTTCCGAAGAACTTGCTCTGATTTTACAAATATTTTATAAAAAAATAAGATGATAGTAATGATTTTGATGTTATAGTTGATGTTAACACAACAAATTCATTAGTATAATTTAAACAAAATCATTAGTATAATTTAAACAAAACATAAATTAATGATATTCCAAACATGACACTATAATCTTCAGAAGAAATTGCTCTGCTTTTACAAATATTTCATAAAAAAAATTATTAATAGTAATAAACATTTCAAATCAAACACAAAATTGCAATATCCAATTTTCCTTAATATAAAAATTACTAATAGTAATAAAATATTCCAAATCAAACACAAAATTTAAATAGCCCATTTTCTGCGCGTAGCGCGGACAACGACTCTAGTCCGGATAAAAATAAAATCTTGCACTTACTTTAGACCATCTGACTTGGAAAAGAAACGTTTAACCTTTTAAAATCCATATGTACCATGTCCTGAGCCTTGTCTACTGGATATGCAATATGCACTGATGACAATGTGGAGAGTTGATAAGAGTTTCTGTAATAAATCATAAACACACAGATACACAGACATGGAAGACAACCGTAAATCTTGAAATAAAACCCCAAACCAATTCCATTATTCCAAACCGTAAATCTTGAAATAAAACCCCAAACCAATTCCATTATTCCAAGACCTTGCAAATAAATGCTAATTAGAAACCAAGTTCCCCCCTTTTCTTGAAAAGATAGTCCTTAATTTTATAAGCAATCCATCTCCTTATTTATTCCTAAGAGAACCACCAATAAACTCCAAAGCAGTTGTACACTAACCTCAGTGATATGATAGAGAATTTCTTGACTCATTTATGAAAATCACCCTTCATAGATCTTGACTTGTTTATGAGAATTTCTTGACTCTTTTATGAAAATCTCCTTCATAGATGAGTTAGTTTTTTTCTTTTGTGTCGTGATAAGTATTCATCATTAGTCAGGAATTTTTTTTTTTTTTTTTTTGTTAGTCAGGAATTATAAATTGTTGTTTTATTAAGGGAAATGCAAAGCATAATAATTTGTTTAGTAATTAGTATTGATAGAGAATATTCTCTTGCTCAATTCAAATAAATAGTATTAATAATTAATAATAAAAATAAAAATGTAATGTTTATTAAAAATGTAATACAACACATTGTAAATAATTCAAAACTTCAAGGTGACCTCAAAAAGGACCCTTCAGTTTTAATAGTATTGATGATAGATATGCTATACAAAAAATTTATTTGTATTTATGAAATTAATTTTAAAAAAGTTAGTTTTTTAGAAAAGTATTGTATTAATTTAATTTATTCTAAAGTATTATATTTATATACTAAAGATATTTCCTAATTGCATATTTTAATATTATTTTTATGCATATTTTATTTTTTAATGATAATATTTTTATTCAATTACTTAGATGCATATTCCAACTATATAAAAAGAAGTTGGTATGGATCTGCTAACGTTTTAGCTAAAGTAAATGATAATAATTAATTAGTATTTATGGTTTTATTTTGGTTTGTAAAGAAAATTTATTTGTTACCATAAATATAGGGATATTTTCATTGTTTTGTAAATATGATAAAATCCAAGGGTAGAATCCTGGATTTATAAAATAGGATCCTGCTTTAAAAAACATAAATTACCTTTCTCGTTGACCCCCACCCCCAATAGAAGAAGAAAGACACTAGGGTTCCGGCGATCTAACATCGGATTGGATTCGCGAGGAATTAAATCCTATTCCTCGGACTAGCATTGATTTCTCATCAAGCTTGGGTCTTTGTTATCTCCGGGAGTCTCACCTTCTCTCCCGACCCGATTAAGGTTCTTTTTTTTCCTTTTTTTTTGTGTGTGTGTGTGTGTGTGTGTGTTCATATATATATATATATATATAGTTCAAGTGAATAAATCAATCTTATTATTCCCGTAATAGAAAGGCTAGGGGATTCACGTTTAGTCTTTGGTTTGTATGTATTCATTCAATAGTAATTGTAGTTTCTTTTCTTTACGAACTTAGCTTAATTCACGGTGGTTGGTTGTCAATTCGATTCCTATTCTTCTTCTATTTCTGATGTTTCCTTGTTGATGTTGTAGAGAAGAAGAAGAAGAAGAAGAAGAAGAAGAATGACGTCGCCACCACAACCTCCTCCAGAAATCTTAGTAGTGATTGAGAGAACAGCACGTGTGGTAGCCCAGTTGGGCTTAGAGCATGAGAAGTTAATCTTGGAAGCCAATCGTTGTATTGAGAATGCACCTTACAAGCCGCCTGGTAGCAAGACTGTATTGGAGGTTGAAAGGTCCGGCTTTTTGAAGAGTTGTGATCATCCCTATCACCAAGTCTACAGGAAAAAGCGCGATGCATACTTTGCTCAGTGCCAAGATGGGGTGATTCATTTCCTACGACCTAAATTCGATGATGATGATGATCTCAAGCCTCCTCCCAATAGGGACGACCCTCCTCCTCCTCCTCACCCTCCTCCAGATGACATCACACCCATCGACCTCGGTTTGGTTAAGGTCACTGCTCTGTTTGTGGCGCGCTACGGCCAACAGTTTTGGCACGCTTTGATCGACATGCCCATGTGCCCCCATTTCAGCTTTTTGAAGTCTTCTGACAAGACATTCAGTTACTACAACGGACTTGTTGGTCTGTATCATAGAGTCCTAAGGCCTTTTCCTCCTGATGCTGATGAAGCTCCTCTTGGGGAGTTTTTCCGCTATGTTCAGTTGGAGAAGCTGCATCAGAAAGTCACTGATTTGCATGCTTTGGCGTATGGTCTTGACTGCATGGACGACCGAGATGCTTCTCCTCTTGCCATGCCACCCTCCTTTTCACTTATGACTATGCCTCATCATCCTAATCAAGATGAGGATGACATCCAACCCCAGTGTGAACCTGATCCCATTCCCCCATATATGTTTCCCGAAAGGATTTCACTAGAAGAGCTAGTTATCATTAAGCTTACTGCATTCTTTGTGTCTCGGTACGGTCAATGTTTTCTTCGGGCGCTGATGATGAGAGAGGTTTCCAACCCTCACTTTGACTTTCTGTTTTTCCGTTGGGATCAAAGGCCTCAGTTTCCGTCAATGGAGCCAGCTGAAATCAGGTCCCATGTTTTCAATGTGCTTGTTTATGCCTATTCAAAAATACTAATGCCTTCCAAAAGGGCCAACGACCCTGGTTTCTGTTCGGTGGTCGTTCTTGCTGTTTTTTCTTCCCGTCTTCTTCGACTTGAGAAGCCGAAGCTGGGGGAGGGAGTGAAGACTAGGGCTATCATTGATTTGCATGCCTTTGTGGCAGGTGTGGACTATCTTGCTCACATGCATGAGCCGCAGTATTCTGGTATCATGTCACCACCTCAACGCCTTTCAGTTATGATAAAGAACCTGCAGTCACCACTACAAACGCCGCATCCTGGTATACTTGTTCTGCTTCCCCTGGGACGTAAGCTCAGTGACTACCCTCAATGCTCAAGGTCCATGTGTAGCCACCTTGAATACACATTTCCTCAATCGATTGGACCCGATGAGCTTGGTGTTATCAAGCTCACAGCGCTGTTTGTAACAAGGTATGGGATGTCTTTTATGGAGGCTTTGATGAAGATAGCGCCTACTGAGTTTGAGTTTCTGAAGCTAACTCATAGCAGGAGAGCGCTCTTTTTCGCGTTTATTGACGTGTATTCCAGTGTATTGAAGCCTTTCACAAAGGGCGGTGATCATTTGGCCATGGCTCTTGAGTTTTTCTTCTACTGTCTTCAGTTGAATAAGCTTAAAAAGGGAGTGGCTGTGATGGAATTGTCGGCTTTTTTGAGTGGTGTTGATCATTTTGCATGGATGGATGTTAATGGCTACTCTGCTATCGTGGCTGCACCTGAATGCCGTTCAGTGATGATGAACCGGCTAACGCAGATTGATACTGGTGGTGGTCTTGATCAGCCTCCAACTCTAAGAACTCCCTTCTCGTTTCCTTCTAACTATTATCGATTTTCCTCACCCCATGATATAGCTATCATTAAGCTGACAGCTGTGTTTGTGGCACGGTATGGGGTGCGCATTTGTCGGGAATTGAAGAAGAAATTGGATGCAAGAACAGTTTTAAAGTTTATGGAACCAAGTGATGAATTGTTCCATTTTTATGAGGTAGCTGTTCATGCATATTCCAACATATTAGAGGGTTCAGATGATGCTGATACAGAGACAGTTATTGAGAGATACTTCCATTGTGTTCAATGGGAGGAGCAAAAGGAAGAAGGGTCAATGACTTTTGATGATGATTTGTATGGTTTTGTGGAGGCTGTTGACTGCTTTGCTCAGTTGGAGGATGGATACTTTTTTCAGATGATGGGGAACATCCATCTCCATCTAGTACGTCCGTGTGATTGTCTTTATGAACAGACCTCTTCATCAGAGCCAAAGAGACGAAAGGTTGACGAGTCATCTAGTGTTATAGAGGTAAATATTTTTCTTCCTTGGGCTGGAACTGGACTAGTCTTTGTGTGTTAAACTTGATATATATGTATGTGTATTTTTTTTTCAAGGATTCCTCGACGATCAAGGTGTGGGTTCCAACAGTGTATGGAAGGAAAGTCATTAAAATAGCAGTGGGGTCGTTATCGGAAAAGGTGTCGAGTTTGAAGGAGAAAATAGCCAATGAGATTCAAATGCCAGCAAAGGATCTGAAGTTACGTGGCAAAGAAGGGGTATTGAAGGGGGACAAGTCACTAGCACAAAACGATGTTGAAACAGGAGAAATCCTCACCCTGACTTGGCGCATTTCTAGGTGGTATTAGAGAAATGCAAGTCTCGTCTATTTACTAAAAATATGTCCAAAACTTGTTTTTGATTGGCAAGCAACGTTTTGTCTCTGGTATCTCTGTTTTGTCTTCAAATATTTACTACTTTTGTCTCTGCTATCTCAAAAATATTACTACTTATGATTGTGTGCTCATTCACTTCACTGGTTTCTCGTGCAAAAAACGGAGCATCACAATAACATTTGCAACAGTTTATGAACAAGGTTGCGCACATGTTCTGCTTTTGAAATAATGAGAGCAGAACAAAACATGGTACAACCTGATAATCTCATGTCAATGCATCAACCACAAACACACACCCAAAAGAAAAACAAAAAAAAAAACCTACAATATTTCACATCTTGATATCTCTTTCTTCTATCATATGGATACTGAACATGACACAAGTGATATCCCCAGCTTTTCACCATCCGACTCCCAAATACAGACTTGGTAGGAATATCTTCTCACTACTAAAAGCTTCCACCTCCACTCTGAACAGAAGATCTCTTCCTCGTCCCCACAATCAACTCATTGGGAACTCCGTTCTCCCATTGTCTTGGCTGGCTGGCTGGCTCCTCACATTGACGAACGTCTCATTATATGTATGGTGTCTCTGTGGTTTCCCCTCAATCCACCAGGCCGGATTTCACCTGCAAATTAGGCAAGTGAAACTTTTGGATTACACAATAATCTAACGTTCACTATCATTCGAATAAACTCTCTCCAGTCACTTAAGATAACCTATGCAGCCTCTTCAGTACAAACCATTATCATATTAGCTTACGCATGGTAAAGAAGCATACGTTTATTCAGTGCTACCACGTCAAACTTAACGGAGTTTTACAAGCATCTTCAGCTCTTTTAATTGCCCGTAAGATAGAAAACAAGATAAGGACGGTTTCCTTGTTACTAAGTAACACCGACAACATAGGGCTGCAAAGGGAAGATGTAATAATCAAAAATTCAACAGAAACTAATTAGCAACAATAAACGGAACTTAGCTATTACCCACAAAACCGAGCATATACATGCTCATCCATGCAGTCTTCTGAAGGGAAATCCGGGTCATGTGCAAGAACATGGATCAGGAACACTATCATGTTAATCTGGACAATCAGTGAGTGATCTACTTCCCGTTGATCTACACCCCCAGCTTCTCTTGTAGCATTTCTGATGAATCCATTGATATATCTAAGTGACTGAACAACTGAAACATTCCCATCTTACAGTGAGAAGTATTAGCAACTTACATCATTTTGCTGATCTCTGCATGGATCACAGATGGATGGAAAACGAAAAACCACATGCGTATCTTCTGGCTGGGTATCATATTTTCCATCAACAGCTTGTGTAATTTAAATGTTTTATGGATTATGGAACATTAGTGCACAACAGAACACCTTAAATGAACAAAGGACGGATATCAAACGGAACAACAAAAAATTATACGCAAGGATAATAATTAGAGGATGCCTGCATGTTTCTCTGCATTTGTTCTTACCAGAAGAAGTTTGATGAAAGAAGCCTTCAACTGCGTGTCAGCAGAGGTGCTGCTAAAAAGCTGTTCCAGAAGATACCGAACAGTTTGTAGGGGCACATTTTGTAGAAAGTATGCGCAGGAAGTCGAAAAGTTGATGATTTGCACCAATTCTCTCGAGAAACTTCTGGAAAAAAAAAAAAAAAGTAAAATGTAAAGAGCAAATATGTACTGAAGTTGAATATATCTACTATGCACATTCAAAGTGTTTATATATTTTGCTTCTTTCTGAACACCAATGCCTTTCCTGAAAAATATACTCTAGCCGATAATACTAAAATAACGCAGCACAGAATTAATCAAGAAAGATTCACGATACTGTAGATGTTTCAGAGAAAACCTTACGAACTGTGAAGTGAATTTAACATAAATTACGCATAAGCCAATCATAATAAAAGTTTGGACTTACTCTAATAGTCTGAGCTTTTGTGAATGTCAATTCATCCAGCAGTAGAGTTAAAGCATCAAAAATTGAGGTGTCGTCCATTTGGTCGAATTTGTGAAAGAAATCTTCCGCCTTAGAGGCGTCTGGAAAGAAAGCTGAAAGCTGTACAAAATAGCTTTTCTGTTTTTTTTTTTTTCACTTCTTCTACATCTTGATCCTGAAGCAAGCATCAGATTAAACGGCGTCGTACTGATTCTTCACGGAGGTTTCTCTGTTTTAACGGTGATCGGTGACGGAAACCGTTTTGACGACCGATGGAAGGTGGGGAGATGAAGAAGAATCTGGGGATAGAGCGGAGAATGTCGGAGACGAGATGATGAGTCCATGGATTCGCGGCTTTTGCCCTCGAATGGACGGTTTTAGATCATTGCGGCGGCGAGCTGATCAGTAGTGCGGTTGCTTAACGGTGCTCTGTCCTAACTTAACTTCGCATTTCAAAGCGTTAACTCTTTTTGAATTACAATTTAGCCCTGTAAGTTTTGAATTGACAGGTTCGGCCCTTCACTTATGATCAGTTTTACAGTAGAAAACTTTTTGACACCCACATTTTTCTTTCTTTTCTTTTCAATCACAGAAATTCAAAAATTTCAGATATTAATTTATTGCTATATTGTGATCCGCCCTCTGAAACCACCAAATATTTTATATCGTAAAGTTAGTAACCAATACATCAAATATTTTGGTAGAGATATAAAAATGCTTATAAACTCGTCTCATTTAAATCCGTATCTTTTATGATCTCCCCGATTAAATTCCCAACCCATTTACACCAATTTTATTTTGGACATAATTAATAGATATGTTAACCCCTTAATTCATATAAAAATGCTATTTTTTAAAATATTTATAGAGAGTTTATAAACTCAACTCTAATCCCTTAATACTAAACCTTAAACAATAATCACTAAAACCTAAACCTAAATGTTAGTATATTTTTTGATTGGTGGTATTTTGGACAAGTGGTACTTAGCTTGTGGTATTTCTAAAAATCTATATTATTAAAACTAAAGTACATTTGAGAATTGTTTGGAAACATGGATATGAGTATAAAAAGGAATAATGTTGTTTGGAAACATAGATAGCAGTATATTTAAAAATATATATAATAGGTTTATGTTATTAAAAAAAATTGGAAGTCTATTATACTATGAAAAACAATCTATCTCGGTCATCTTTAATATATATACGAAAAAATGCCAATCTAATTACCTAAAAACATATTTTGTCTAAATAATCATAAAAAAAAATTTAACTTTATATACACATTTCAAATCAAAATAATAATTTAACATCAAAAATTGATTCAAAAATGTACATGTATTCAAAAATTGATTTTTACTAAAATATTTTTCAATAACCATTATAACAAAATGTTTTCAATACAAAGTTCAATTTCAAACACCAACTTAAATTATGGTTTTTATATTTTGCATTAGGTTTTAAAATATAATATATGTGGTTATTTATATGATGATACATATAAAATACTATTAATTATTTGATAACTTATACGATGGTACATATAAAATATGATTAATTATATGATGACACATATCTGATATATAATAATGACTAAGGGTAGGCATTCGGGTACCCATTCAGGTTCGGTTCGAGTCTGTTTGAGTTTCGGATTTCGGGGTCAAAGATTTCAGTCCCATTCGAATATTTCTAAATTTTGGTTCGGATTTCGGTTTGAATCTTTCCGGGTTCGGTTCGGATCTTTGCAGGTTCGGTTCAGATTTGGATAACCCATTTAAATTATTTTAAAACTTTAAAAATCATTATGTACTTTAAATTTTGTAAAATCTATAAACAGAATAATATATTACATATAAATTTGAATAATATATGTCAGAATACCTAAACTTAACATATAGATTAGTTTGGTTTAAATATCTGGATAGAAAATCAATTATTATTTTAAGTATTTTTGGTGTTTTGAGTATGATTTAACTATTTTAGATATTTATTTTTGACTGTTTGTATATATTTTCAAGTATTTAAACCAACTTAAGAATATCACATAGATTCTGGATGTTTTTATATACATTAAATCAAAAATAATTAATATATATATAAGTATATAAATCTATTTCAGATACATTTGGGTATCCAAAATACTTTGGTTCAGATCGGATTCGGTTTTGATTCTCTAAATAACAAGATTTTAATTAATTCTCATATTTAATCAATTTCAATTTGGGCTTGGTACTACTTTTTCAGATCGGGATCGGTTCGGTTCTTCGTATTCGGATTTTTTACCCAACCCTAATAGTGACATGAAAAACAAATAGCCACGTAATTTGATACGAAGATGGAACTCATGTAGATATATCTAACAATCTTTTTTCGTTTTTGGAGGTTAGTCTTCGATTGAGATTACGAGATATGGTTAAGGTTCATGATTTGAGAGGAGGAAATAGATATATCTGCCTTCCCGACAAAAAACAAACTAAATACAAAGTCGAGGGGAAGATGAATTGTCCTGGAAAAATTTAGTTAGATTTCCAAATGGGCTTAGTTAAAAAAATACAAATTATAAATTATTTTACTAATAAATTATTTTACTAATATGATCTATTAATATGTTTATTGAGCCTTTGAGGATTAGACAAATATATATGCCAAACTGGATTTACAATAGTGAAATTATATCAAAAATAAAATAATAGCTTCACCATTATAACATATAAATATATATATATATGTTCCTATAAATTTTTTTAATTTATGTTCCATTTTTTTACAATTCACAAATACGTTCTTATAAATAAACAACTAGAAGAATACATTATAGAAAAAACTTAAAATTACAACGTATAAACAATAAAACTGTTATGGTTAACATAGTAAGTATTATATATCTATAGTATTAAAATATACTAGATTCTGACTCGGGTACGAGTGTTTATTTTAAGATAAAGATAATGTTTCTAAACACAACAATTTAATAATTACATCTGTACTATTTCAGTTTATTATTGAGACCATATAATACATTAATGGTTCATGTTATGCATATATTTACTATATGTGTGTTGGATGAGTTATCTAATTATAAAACTGATTAGATCTATGTATACATATCAATATTTTGAAAACCGGACTGGATTGGCCGGTCAAACTGTGACTCGCTTTTCAAATTGTTTCCAGATTGTGTTAAAAATCAGAATTGAATTAAACAGGAAAACCTGGTCAAAAGTTGATCTAACTTGCTAATACCAGTGACCCAGTTCGATATTAAAAGTCGATTTTTTCAAATTCAAGTTAAAAAGAAAATCAAAAAGATGTCCAAAAAATAATAATATTATTTTTAATATATATCTAAACAAATTAGTTGTCATCATAATTTTTTATTATTTAGAAAAAAATATTTTATTTTCATATCATTTTTAGATTCGAACAATTATAAATTTTTATCAATTTTAATAGTTACTAGATCCTTTCTCTGCGCTATGCGCATATAATATATTTAAATTTGTTACATTTATCATTTTTATTTGTATGTGAATTTTTGTATATTAAATTATATATAACTAATTTTTAAATTTGCTTTTTTATATATTTTTAGTTTGAAGTAAGTATTTCTATTATATGTAACACAATTAACTAATAAAATATGAAGAATCAAGTCCGAGATTTTTGAGTTATGTAAGGATTTAAAGATGTTAACACTTTGGTGGATGTTGGAGGAGTAAGTGGCACTACAGTCTACGAGTGGAGCATGTCCCTGGAGACATTTTTACCGGTCTCTTATGCCTAAAGTGGACAATATCGTACTAATCGAAGAATAAAGATTTGGAAATGGGATTTCACGATCCCAACAATGCAGTATTTATGAAAGTAAGAATATATATGAATATAAAACTTGATATCTTTGAATTTCGTTAGTCTAATATCTCTAAATTAATGTGGTTAATTTGTTGATAGTGGATATTACATGATTGGACGGACGAACTTTGTATAAAGCTTCTAAAAAATTGTTGGAAAGAAAAATGGAAAAGTGATCATTGTAGATTTGATTACACCAACAGAACCAAAGAGGGGTAACTTTTCCTCTAACTATATGTTTGCTATAGACATGTTGATGCTAACACAATGCTGGGGCGGTAAAGAGAAATCGTTTTCACAGTTCGAGCATTTGGCATTTGGTTCAGGTTTTAGTCGATGTGAAGCTATATGTCGTGCTTATTCATATTCTGTTATCGAATTCCACAAATAGATTTGGAATCTACGAAAACAACATAATGATTGAAGTTTTTTTTACTTTTATTAATGATTTTTATTGCATGTAATACAATTTTATGATGTCGGTTTGCTCAATTTTTTTTTCAGTTTGTTCCTTTGTGGTGCTTGTTAGTATTAACGGAGTGTAATGACTCTGATTAGTATGAAAGTGTGTGTGTGTTTGCATTATGTTTTTTTCTTACATTCTATTCGTGTATTATGCTTAATTTATCATATATTTAGTTTCAGAGTTAGAATCGTGAACATTAAAACCGCAGCAGAAAGGATTTTGATTTTTTTTAAATATAATTTTTGTAAAAATATATTTTATTTGGTTTTTAGCATGGTTTAGTACGTACCGGTATGTAAACGTGATTTGCTAAACGCCTTAGTCATTTAAACGCCATTTAGTAGATTTTTTGGAATTAAATTAGAAGTTGAAAATTATATGTGGTTTGGGGATGATATTTGTAAGATTGGGGGGATCTAGTGATAAGAAATTTTTTTTTTTTTGGGGGGGGGCCGGGGGGGGGGGGGGGGGGGTGTCTGGGTGTGGGATTTAAAACCGGACCGAAACCTGAACCAAATTTATTTGGGTTACGGTTCAATATGGTTCGACCGGATCAAACCTTATTCAATAATATAGTTATTAATAATTTAGATATAGAAATTTTAAAATAAACAGAGTAAATATGATATATAATTAAAATGAATACCATTTTTTGATCATATGATTGGTTTATATCATTTTTATAGTTTTAAAAGTGTTTTTTGTCACCGAGATCCAATCCGATTACTTGACCAGTTCATTGTCGAACCAATTATTAGATCAAACTGGTTACGTGACCGGGTCATGGTCGAACCTTGTCCAACCAAGTGTCTGTCCAGTTTTAAAAACACTACACATACTTAATGATTTAAGCAATAGGAACATAAAATAACCCTTTGGGAGCCGCCGGTTCTTGAAAGAAGCTTCATCTGATGTCATCACCAGAAGCTCCTTCGCAAATGTTTCTACATGCTCCTATTATCAGTTATCAAGACAAAAACATGTATAAGTGACGAACTTACAATGCATGCAACTTAGGAAAAAAAAATTATTCTCACCTTCTTAGTCTTTGATTCTTCATCTCCTTCCTCTGAAACAATTGGCGAGACTATACAATGTTTGCGTGGGACGGTTTTACTAGAAAATACTTGGCTTTCTGCTGGCTTACGAGTAAACCGACCCTTGCCTCGCTGCTTAACAGAGGTTGTGCTGTCAATGGTGATATCATCTGACCTCCGTATTGCTTCACTGCCATTATATATTACTATCTGGATAACCTATTATTGATGTTGTAGCTGAGTCGGAAAACTTCAGGAGGAGAAAATGGATTACGGACAGGTAATGAACGTGCAGCCTGAACCGTTCTGGCTGCAAATATCTCATGTGAGGAAACAACCAGCTCTCGTTGTAAATATACACCAGTAAAAGGTCAAGCCCCCATTTGTTTTTTTTGTTACAGTGAAAAGAAGATCTAGGGTTTAGGTACTCTAACTAACTCTTAACTTCTCCCTCTTTACTATCCGTTCACACAGAACGCGTAACCTCTCATGTTCAACCTGGAAGAGATACAGCGAAATTTCTAAGAATTAAAAATAATTTAAAATCATTTTTTCTTTCAGCTAAGAACTCCTACCCTATAATGCTTGAGACTTTTCAGGTCATCTGCCCCATGTTTATGAAATTTAGCCTGCTAACAGTCAGACACATATATAAGCAACCTTGCGAAGCAAGTGGGCCATCATGAAAATGAGTAAATGAGATGACCAATAAAACTTTTGCCTTCTGTTTCAAGCTGTACAGTAAGCCTTATGCCGAAGTTTCCCACCACCAGTCATATGAAAGGCAACACTTCTGGCACAGGTTGGGTGAAATGTCGCCTGACAGTTACCATAACTACACTGCAAAATGAAAAATAAGTTTTTGATCAATCTTTGTCCCAATACTTGAAGCTAAATGTCTACACTGTAAAAAGGTAAGGAGGGTCAGTACCTTAATGCTTGTACCATTTATTCGTTGGCATACACAACAAGTGTAGGTGTTTTTGGGCAGAGATTCCTAACAAAGCATCATATATTAAGTATTTTAAAACAGCTTAAACATGATACTGATTCTGCATTATACTGATTCTGCATAAAGATGTCCAATGAAAACACAAATCATGGAGGCTGTAATCTGTAATCGGAGGCTGATCGTACTCACAACGGTCAAGTATCAACTCCGATCTCTCCTATAATATCATAATATAAAACACCCCTCTTGTAGCTTGTCTTTATTCTTGATATAATCTAAGTTGTAATTAGTTCTGAATTATATGTCTTGACTTACCTAGATATTGTAAAAATGACGTCTGAAATTTGAAGAACTAGTTGTCCTTCCTAGAACTAACTTAACTATTACTTGAACATTAATGAATGCTAAGCAATGAAAATAGGCAATCATGTATAAAACAATGTACTGAACTATTGATAATTTTTGGTTGAGTTTAATTATTATTCTGTGTCTTAATTTTGTCGTTGTCTGAAATTATTACGGGAAAATTGCCAAAACGGAACAAAAATTTAGGATGGTTGTCCCCTTAATATAATGTCATTACTAAGTTGTTTCTACGGTATAATATTTTTCATAATCCTAAAACTAACCTTTCATTAATAAAATTAAACACAAACTAAAACTATTTTTTAAAGCATAATAAAAAAAAAGATAAAAATAAAATGTTTTAAAAAGGTAAAAGAAATGTTAAAACAATTAAAAAAAGAAACAAAAGACATTGAACCAAATATCATGTAACCTTAATCTTCTTCCATATCCAAATCTTCCACAACCATTCTTTTAAAATCCTGTAAGGTAGAACTTGATTCTAATAACAGTAGCATACCCCTTTTCATCAGCCGAAAAAACCTATTTCGTGGTTGCACCAAATTTCCAAACACCACATATTGTATAGATATACATCATAGAACAAGAGTTTGAGAAAATCACAAGATAAACCAAGGAAAAATCAGAGATTAATGAAGAAGAAAATGCAAAATCGTTTTTTATATTTTAGCAAAGCAAATCGATCAAAACACGTTTTAGGAGTTAGAATATTTTATTAACTGAAACTTCCTTAATTTTCGAAAAACAGGTTTTCTTATCCATAGAAGACACCTTTTACAATGAGTAGAACCATGAAAAAAATCTTAAATGCAATTTTTATCTCATGTAGATTTTAGAATACTTCGTAAAACTAGAAACTGCAATCGAGAGAAAAGTAGATATATTTACAATTAATAGAATTCACATTTTCCATATTTATTTTAATTAAAAGTAGATTGTTCGTTTCAGAAAAAATAAGTGGACTTGTTTATTCTTGAATTCGTTTTCTACTAACCCATTTTTCGTAAAAGATGAATTCTACTTTTAGTAGAACATAATTTAAAATTTTTTATTTATCAAGTTTTTCAACCAAAAAATATGTGTTTATGTACATGGATGTTTTATTAATTATTTATATTTTTAATATTTTTAATTCATAAAACTATTTATTCCATTAAATTTAAGAAATAAAAAGGGTAAAATAGAAACAAAATTGACAAAATTGAGGGACAACATCCTAAATTTTGTTCCGGCAATTTTCTCAATTATTAATTACTTTTTTACTAAAAGAACATAATGATTAAGTTCACCGAATAAGTGCCTTACGGCTATTAAAAGGCAAACACAAGGATGTCTAGGGTACTCATGAAGGCGTCTTATATTCAAAGTTTCAAACCAACTAATTGCTTAACTGTCAGATGTCTTGCTATTTTCTTAATTTAGATAACGTTGTTTAGGGAGAACGCATCGTTATTTGGGGTGTGGGATTTAAAACCGGACCGAAACCTGAACTAAATTTATTTGGATTACGGTTTAATATGGTTCGACCGGATCATCAAACCTTATTCAATAATATAGTTATTAATAATTTAGATATAGAAATTTTAAAATAAACAGAGTAAATATGATATATAATTAAAATGAATACTATTTTTTGATCATATGATTGGTTTATATCATTTTTATAGTTTTAATAGTGTTTTGTCACCGAGATCCAATTCGATTACTTGACCATTCATTATCGAACAAATTATTAGATCAAACTGGGTACGTGACCGGGTCATGGTCGAACCTTGCACAACCAAGAGTCTGTCCAGTTTTAAAAACACTACACATACTTAATGATTTAAGCAATAGGAACATAAAATAACCCTTTGGAAGCCGCCGGATCTTGAAAAAAGCTTCATCCGATGTCATCACCAGAAGCTCCTTCGCAAATGTTTCTACATGCTCCTATTATCAGTTATCAAGACAAAAACATGTATAAGTGACGAACTTACAATGCATGCAACTTAGAAAGAAAAAACGATTCTTCTCACCTTCTTAGTCTTTGATTCTTCATCTCCTTCCTCTGAAACAATTGGCGAGACTATACAATGTTTGCGTGGGACGGTTTTACCGGAAAATAATTGGCTTTCTGTTGGCTTACGAGTAAACCGACCCTTGCTTCGCTACTTAACAGAGGTTGTGCTGTCAATGGTGATATCATCTGACCTCCGTATTGCTTCACAGCCATTATATATTACTATCTGGATAACCTATTATTGATGTTGTAGCTGAGTCGGAAAACTTCAGGAGGAGAAAATGGATTACGGACCGGTAATGAGCGTCCAGCCTGATCCGTTCTGGCTGCAAATATCTCATGTGAGGAAACAGCCAGCTCTCGCTGTAAATATACACCAGTAAAAGGCCAAGCTCCCATTTGCTTTTTGTTTCAGTGAAAAGAAGATCTAGAGTTTAGGTATTCTAACTAACTCTTAACTTCTCCCTTTTTACTATCCGCTCACATAGAACGCATAACCTCTCATGTTCAACCTGGAAGAGATACAGCGAAATTTCTAAGAATTAAAAATAATTTAAAATCATTTTTTCTTTCAGCTAAGAACTTCTACCCTATAATGCTTGAGACTTTTCAGGTCATCTGCCCCATGTTTATGAAATTTAGCCTGCTAACAGTCAGACACATATATAAGCAACCTTGTGAAGCAAGTGGGCCATCAAGAAAATGAGTAAATGAGATGACCAATAAGACCTTTGCCTTGTGTTCCAAGCTGTGCAGTAAGCCTTATGCGGAAGTTTCCCACCACCAGTCATATGAAAGGCAGCACTTCTGGCACAGGTGGGGTGAAATGTCGCCTGACAGTTACGATAACTACACTGCAAAATGAAAAATAAGTTTTTGATTAATCTTTGTCCCAATACTTGAAGCTAAATGTCTACACTGTAAAAAGGTAAGGAGGGTCAGTACCTTAATGTGTGTGCCATTTATTCGTTGGCATACACACCAAGTGTTGGTGTTCCTGGGGTTATCATTTAGCCCGGTCTCGTCGCTTGGTAGCCGATATCGCTCGGTTTTCGTTTAATGATGACTTTTAAAAAGCCGTTTGTTGGTGCGTTTTTCTTTTATTATTATTTTAATCGGTAACAGCTATTTTAGCCGCCGCTAGGGCGTAGACTAGGTCATCATTATTTTCCTTGAGAACGGCGATGGAGCCGTTAGGTGGCTATATATATGCGTGAGAGATCTTCTTTAGTCTTACTATCATTTTTATCTCTCGTCTCTTTCTTCTTTGCTCTGAAATTCTTTGTTCGTTGAGCTCGAGATGTCTTCGTCGTACAATTTTCCTCCTCCAACTACTAAAGCCGACGATCTCGAGGACCTTTACAGGGCGTACATGGACGATCGTTCCGTCGTTCTCGACTTGGCCGGTATGCATGAGACTCCCGAAACCATGAGAGAAGGCTACTACGGAGCCTATCTTTCTTTCTTTCACTCTTGCGGTCTTATCTTCCCGATTCCGGAGCCAATACTCGAGATTCTGGCGGAGCATGGGTTATCGCTTACTCAGATCCTCCCGAATTTTCATAGACATCTTGTCACCTTCTTCGTCAAGGATAGGGAGGAGGGCCTTTCTTTTGGCCTTGGTGAGTTCCGACAGCTCGTTCTGGAGAAGCGAAACCAGCAGAACCCTGGTCCCTTCCTCGTGTCTCCGTGCCCAGGTCGCCATGTCATCGATGACATTCCCTACCGCGACGAGAAGTGGCGCGAACAATTTTTTGTTTTCAAGATGGATCGAGCGTCTATGGGTGAATTCGACTTCTCTCGGCTCCGTCGGCGTTGGGCCGAGAATATCGGTTAGTTTTCTTTTGTCTATGTGTCGATTTTTCCTTTTTAGGGAATTGGTGACTCAACCTTTCGTGGCCTACGAATGTGGTTTCGATTCTTCCAGTGATGCGAGAAGGATGATATCACCTATGTCTGTAGCGCTCCTCGTGGAGTAGATCCCGATTGATTCGTTTCCTTCTGGAAGCTCTTCGATGTCAGACGAGATTCGTGGTCTGATTGGTCTTCTTCGGAGAGATCGTTCGAACTGGTCTACTTTTGACCAAACTCAGATTCGAGCTGTCTTCGCTATGCCGGAGAGGACCAACAGGGCTCCTTTGGTTGGGGGTTCTGAGGATGAGGCCGAACATTCCAAGGAAGTCATAGCGACTCCTTCCGTTCAGACCCAGTCTTCAGATTGATTAACTAGACAGCTTGTGAGGAGGTCGTCGTTCTGTACTTCCGGGTTTGCGTCGAGGGGCCGAGCTTCGAGAAAATCTCCCTTGATCTCGATTCACGATTCTGACGATGAAGATGTCTCGGGAGAGAGGCAGCCTCCTGTCTCGTTGAGTCTTGGCTCAGAAGACGAGACCGTCGCGGCGACTCGTAAACGACGCCGGTTGTCGGAGGGCGCCTTGCCCAGTCCATCTCGTGCTAGGTTTTCTCCTGAGGGAGATGGTTCTTTGTTTGTGGCCCAAAGTGACCTAATTTTCCTTGCTGGTCGTATGAGGTCTGCGGGTTGCCGTCTCCCATCTCTCGCTTCCTCAGCCGAGAGGGAAGCCTATGCCAAGGTCGCAGTAGCGAGCTCTAAGGTTCGTTTCTTGCCTTGCTTTCCTTGAAAAGTTGCTTCGAGGTATTAGTTTGCTTATTTCGACTTCTTCTCCGGTGATGGAAGCTTTTAATGAATACGTCGTGGTGATGGAGGATCACGTCGTGGCTTCTCGGAATGACAAGGAAATCGAGAGTATTGGTTCCGAGATTAAGAGGCTTTCGAAGGAACTCAAAGCCACCAAGCGAGAAGGCAAGAAGGATGCCGAAAAGATCGAGGCTTTTACCGAGGATTGGAAGAGAGTTTATCAGGAGAACGAGGCTCTTACGACCCAGATGGTTGCTCAGAAGGCAAGAATTGAGGTGCTCGAGGTCGAGAGAGATCGGGACATTCGTCGTGCTTCTCGCGTTGCTCGTCATGATATCGCGACCCGATACCAAGAGATCCTTGAATCTCTGAAGGATAAATGGTCAATAAAGAATAATGAAGTGTCTGCTGAGATCCGGTTGCAAGAGGTGGCTGCCAACATCGATCTTCTGAACGAGCTCAAGGATGAGGGTCTAAGTGTGGATGCAGAGCTTGCTCGTTTAAAGGATCTCTTGCTTCAGCTGCCGTGCCGGATTGGTCAATCTCCGAGCTCGATCTTCCTCAAGTTTCAGACGATTTAGTGGATCAAGGCGGGGGGTCGTATATCCCCAATGATTCCGCTTCTAGTTAATTTTCTCCTTTTTTTGTGTAATATCTTTTGTTTTCCGCGATCTTTGATTGTGATATCTTAGATATTCCTAAAGGATAAGTATAATTTTTTGGGATATCTCTGATTCCTTAGCCTTCGAGATTCCCTTTGTTTGGGTCGTTGAGATACAGCGAGACCTTGACCTTTATAAAGCTTCACTTTGTTATAAGATTCATCATAGTGATTGATTTCGCTTTTTCTTATCAAAGTAACATGGCTTCAAGAAGATCGAACCCTCGCGATTCTGATAGGGCACAAACTCGAACTGGTAGTGCTAACGCGGAACGTATTCGATCTAGAGATGTGAGCGAGGCGCTTATGGAAGTTCTTCAGGTGGAGACCCGGCTCCCAAGGGCTTCAACCCAAGAGGTGAAGGACCTCGAGGGTGAGAATTCTGCTGCTCGTGTTAAGTCGAACAGCCCGATGGGTTCAGAGGGGCATTATCGACCCCCGAAGAAAGCTAAAACGAATGGGTCAGACCATCGTCTTGGCGTTTCGGGCGAGGCGGCTATTGCTAAGCTGTTTCACTGGAAGTTTTCCCATTCCAAGGACTGCCCTATTAAGGAAGATCCTGATAGTGTCGCTCACTTGGTGAGGCAGTTCAAACATGTTGGGTGTCCGCTTCCCTCTTTGCAGAATATGACGGAATGCGAGGCCTACGTGAAGATGGATGTGGCCCATGCTAAGGTAGTTCTTTTCGATATTCGATTCTTTTCGATTTTTCGGTTTGTTTTGTGCTGATTTGTTGTGTTCCAGGCTAGGGAGGCTAGCAACGAGTTTGCGGCGACTTTAGAGAAACGCATGCAGGATGTTCTGCATTCTGATGAACTTTATGAAATAAAGAAGGTCGTTCGCGAGCTAAAGCCTGGTCTAAAGATGGCTCAAGACCTGGAGCGCGCCAATGCTGCTCAACTGCCTGCCGCCGAGAAGCTGGGGAATCAGGCTGCTTCGCTCGAAGCTCGTCTGCAAGTTGTCAGCAACGAAAGGAAATCGGCCCTCGAGCAAGTTTCCTTTTTGGAAGCGAAGGTTGAATCCTCTGCCAACAAGTTCTCCGACGACCTTCGCCGTGCGACTTATGACGCCAAAAAGGCTATGGCGGGCAGCTATCTGGATGTGCTGGTCTCTATGAAGGAGAAATAGGAAAAGAAGAAGGCTGCAACTGATTGTGAGGCTCGTCTTCGGGAGGTCGTGGCTAATATAGATCTCTTGAAGGAGATCATGAATAACAATCTCATGGCTTCGGATGAGTTGTTGCGGCTTCGAGCGAAGGAGGTTGAGCTTGGGACTTAGGTCGATGTGATGGAGACTTCGGATTTCTCCATTGGGAAGCTCGATCTGCCTCAGATTTTAGAGGATCTGCCAGAGAATTTCTTCGCTAAGGTCCCTTCTGCAGCGGACGACATGGCGAAGTGCTCGGGTAGTCGGTTTGAGGATGGTGAATTCAACATCGAAGAGTAGCTTTTAGGGAATTTCTTTCTTTTTCCCTCAGCTTTTTGTTGCTTTATTATTTTTTATTTAATAAAGAGGGGATCGTGGATCCGATTTATTTGTTGCCCTTTTTATGTTTATGCGAGGCCGATCTTTTGGGGCCATGTGTCGATTTGTTGTAGATACTTTTATCGATAGTTTCGATGTAACAAAAGATTTTGTTAGCTAGTTTTTTGCGCTTGTTGACGGAGTTGGCTGCGGCCGAGGACTTGATCGGGATCCTGGTTTTTGGTCAACTGTCGCAGTTATGCGATTTTCTAATATTAGAAGTCTGATGTGTTCGAATTTTTAAGAACTGATTTTATTAACATGTTGGATTCTGTTTAGTTACATATTTGTGAAAAGAAGGCAGTTTTTGACATTGTTGTGCCGTCGTTCCTCGGGTGTTGCGATATGCCCGCTTCGAGTTCTGTAGGGGGAGAGTGACTGGACTCGTGTCGTGATTTGCCTACATACCCTCGTCGAGGGATCAAGTCATAACATAGTTCGATTATTTTCCTAGGGACTGGGTCTGATGTTTGATGGTTCGTGTACGTCTATTGTTGGTTTTGGCTGCTCGATTTAGGAGTGTTGCTTGATGTCTTTGAAGCTCGTGAGGTAGCATATCCTGGAGTTCTTTTGGCTTCCTCTGATAGTCTCGACTCCTTTTGGGGTTGGAAATTTTAGGCATTGGTGATATGTTGAGGGAACCGCCTTCATGCTATATAGGCAAGGCCTCCCAAGGATTGCGTTGAACGGGGATGGTCGGTCTAATACGATGAATTCTACGATTTTCCTAACTTCCCCAGCGGTTACCGTGAGCTCGATCGATCCGAGGAACTAGGTGGTTTCTCCTGCGAGCCCGATGAGGGGAGTTCGCTCTTGCTTTAGGAGTGCTTTCGTGAATCCCCTTCTTTTGAATGTGTCGTAGAAGAGGACACCGGCCGAGCTTCCGGTGTCGATCGTTACTCGAGATAGTTCGCAACCGCCAACATCGAGTCGTATTACGAGAGTGTCGTCGTGTGGTTTGTCTAAGCCTGCGGTTTCTTTTTCGTCGAAGGTGATTTTGTGGCAGGACCTGATAAGGGTTCTCTCACCCCTACATTGTTTTTGGCTCTACGTTGGTACGCTTTGATTGAGTTGACCGAATTGCAAAACTTGGAACCTCCGTAAATGAGGTCGATTCGTTTTTTGCCTTTGTTATGGGCCAGAAAATTCCATTTCTTGGTTAGTGCTGGTCGATAGTATCTTTGTCCCCCAGACAGATTACGATTGAAGGATTGCATTCTGTTTTTTTTACGAATTTGCAGAGCCGTCGATTTTCCTAGTAGCTCGCAGATTCTGATCATTTTGTTCTTTCGCTTGAAATTGGGGGTTTTTCCGCAGGGAGATTCTGTGTTTGAGTTGTATTGAGTGACGGTTGGAGGAGGAATAGCTTCATCAGGGTTTACCAACGGGCGAATAGCTACTGTGATCTCGAAGCATATTTTCCCTTTGGTCTGGCTCTTGATTTCGTTGGTCACGTTGTTGTTTAGCCCCCACGAAATCATGTCGACTCTTTTTTCGAAGCTAAGGGTGGAGAGCTCGGTGATTCCAGCTCGGTCTCCCTGCCTCTTTTGTTTGTCGAGACTCTGGCCTTTCGGTTGGATTTTGGAGTCGCTGGCTCTTCTTCTTCCTCTCCGGTTTCTTCAGTCGTTTTCTAATTTTTGTTTTGACTGCGGATTGTGGCTCGATATTCTTCGATCGAATGGCCCTTGCGGTCGTAGAAGGTGCAGTATTTGCTGAGGTCGTATGTTGAAGACTTTTGTGGCGAATTATTTATTGCATAGGAGTGTTGCCCTTTGGTGGTTGGCTCTTTGAGAGCAGCAGGCTTTTTGGTCGCATTATTCTTGTTTGCGATGCACTGTTCCTTTAAGGCTGCGACCTCCTCTTCATGGGTGGCGAAGTAAGAGGCTCGGTGTAGGGCGTCATCCAACGAGATAGGTACCTGTACTGCTAGTTCTTCCCTGAATTTGGACGAGAATCAGACGCCATACTTCAATGCTGCTAGGGCGACGACCTCGTTTGGATGCGAAATCTTGGCCTTGATTTCTCGAAAATTGTTTATGTACGCTCTCAATGGCTTGAAAGGTGCTTGTTTGAGATTCCAGAGATCTGCCTCGGTAACCCTTGTCTCTACGAAGACTGAATATTTTTTGAGGAATGTAGATACCAACTGGGTGAAATTGTCAATCGATTTTTCTTCTAGTCTAGCGAACCACTCAAGGGCGGGACCTGTGAGGTTCTCATAGAAGAAGCGGCAGTAACCGGCCTCTTTTGCATCGTCGGTGAGGTGTGCTCTCGATATTGCGAGGCGGAAGGCTCGCACGTGGGCCTTTGGGTCTGAGTTTCCTGCTTAGTCGAGGAATTTTAGTTTTCCAACATGATGCAGCCTCACGCTAGCAATTTTGTTTGTAAATGGAGTTCTTCTCGTTTCCTCAATAACCATATCGATATCTGGGGCAAAGCTCGTTGCCATATGTACGATGGCATGTATCTTTTTGAGCTCGGCATCGACCCAGGTCTTCCCTTTGAGGGTCGATATCAACGGGGGGGGGGGGGGGGGGGGGCGAAGGTCGAGCCTCCGAGCTTTTTCTGTTGGGTTATCGAATCTTGCTTGACGGATGGTCCTCGACGCAGACGGAGTTCGATTTTCAAGGATCGAATGGTTCGGTGGTGGGACCCGAGTTCTCGGTTCCCCCTGTCTTTCCGTTGATCCGTTCTAAAATTGGATCTGAGTACTTTGTGGGCGTTGGAGCCCAGTGTCGATTTCGTCCAATCCACTATAGCTTAAGCTTCAGTGAGTCATGCCTTGCGGCGGGGGTCATTGTGAGTTCTCTCTCGTGTAGTGTCCGGATAGGGCGC
This sequence comes from Brassica napus, assembly GCF_020379485.1. NCBI lineage: Eukaryota > Viridiplantae > Streptophyta > Magnoliopsida > Brassicales > Brassicaceae > Brassica > Brassica napus. The sequence goes on along the minus strand of NW_026014488.1, from coordinate 107,921 downwards.
TTGGGATCTCTGGAGTGCCGAACAGACCGGCCTTTTGAGGGTTCGACGTTCCCCTTGATGGATCGAGGAGCGTTTGATTTCTTTCTCGAGCGTTTGCAGCTCGATGGTCTGTGAGTTCCGTTTCAGCTTGGTCCAGTCTGTTAGCAATGGTTTGATTGGCGATCCTATGACTACGAATTTCGTCGATTAGAGTCGTCATCATTCCTCAAAGTTTGGTAAATTCTCCTCGAGTTTGGGCTAGAGGAGTCGGCGAAGTCGGTCTAGATCAGGTTAGGTCGTCGAAAGATTGTCTATCTTCGGGACGGTTCCAGACTCGAGCTCCAGCTCGTTCCGGGATCAATGTCTGGTTGATCGGAAGAGGTTGATCTTGACTCGAAGTCCCGATTGGAGGGATTCGTTGCGTCTGGGTTGTTTCGGTTGCGTCATTGGCTCCTGTTAACCCAGTTGGTGTGGTTTCGGTCGCCGAGTCGGATCCGATAGGATCGATATCGTTGACTCTTGAGGGCGCAATTCCGGCGGTTTGGTTTGGATCCATATTCGCGCTTAGGAAACTTAGATCGGTTTCTTAGCAAAGATGCTTTTCGTTTATCTTCCCCATAGTCGGCGCCAAAATGTAGAATCTAAAATCTACACTAAGTATTTGATAGTGATCGGGAGTTTGATCTAGGGAAGACAAAAGATATAGGCAACGATATCTTTAGAACACAGCGATGTAAACAGTTTCCCGTATGCAAAAATGGACTTTATTGATGAATAAGATCGAATACAATAAGTTAAACTATATCGAATTACACAAGTGAGATCCATAAAGAAAAGGATCTAAGAATGGGAGAAAACAAGGTCGATGTATGTGTGTAGCTTTCTCTAGGGTTTTCAACGTGTCCTCCTTTGTTTCCACTCCTCTTCCTTTATAGTGAGTCGACCTCGTGATATTCGTAACGGTTCTGTGATCTCTGTCTCTTGTTGCACGACCTTCGCGACCTCCTCAAGCTCGTATTTTTGTTGTGGGCTTCGGCTCCTTAAGGCCTATGTCTTTGATCGCGGCCCATTAAGATATTGACCAAAATTGGGTCCAACAAAAATCATGCTTTATTTTCTAGCAATTTCGGCGGAACTGAACTTTCTATGGGTCATCAGTAAATGGGATGATCGGGCCACTGTCTAGGCCGGATTCATGGATCAGGGTGTTGGGTCAGTTCTGATACCATAAATTCGGGTTTGTTATGGGATCAAGATAACTTGGTTCATGTCACTATATTTTCTTGTTCCATCTTGTTTAGCAAAATAAAAAGCTAAGCTCAAGATGTGTTATTGGTTCACAAGAACCCTTATCTGAAAACTTTTAAATTTACAGGATTCAAAGATTAGAGGAAGAAAAGAAGGTGAAATTAGCAAGCCTACCTAGGATCCAGTTTCTAATCACTGAAATGTCACGTATGTTAATTTTAATACTAAGCAAAATATTCTTAATTGTTTGAAGCCAAGTATGTTAACTTTATTACCATACTAGTGGTATGTCCGCGCTACGCGCAGATTATTTGACATTTTTGTTATTTAAATTTGTAAATTTTTTTGCTGATTTGTTGTATAATTTAGAATGGAGATTCTTATGTTTTTTTGCTATTGGTATTGATGGGTACGTATTCAAATAGTGGGATGCGACTGACTGATGCAAGTTGAATTTTTTTTGATGTATGACATTAGGAATTTATATGTTAGAGATAACATATGAATTGTTATCGTAGAAGAGTGATCATTTACTTTAACTGCGAGACACATAAATCTACATAATAGTTGTTGCGTTTTAAAATTACAATATTGATATAGATATTGAATAAACATGTTTCAAATGAAACACTAATTTATTGATTTACTTGTACAAATAGCAGTGGCTAATGTTTTTCGGGTGGCAGAAAATTGTAGCTTTTGTAGCAGTGGATAGTTTAAAGACTTAAAGTGTTGCTTTGTTATATATTTGACTTAATGAAATGTTGCTAAACTCCTAATCTATATGATCATTATGTACAAAATGGAAGCTTAAAACAATGCAAATATGCAAGATATCGTATCTTTGACACACAATATATGATAATTGGCTTTTCTTGGGTTAAAAGTGAAACCCTTTTCTCTTAGGTTCCGGAAACGATAATGGATTCAGATACCTGAAGGAAGAATTTTGACAAATGGAGGTTAACACTAAATCTTTGGAGGTGATGCATAAAAAGGTTTAGGCTTTCAGATATCTGACCTGGTGTAGGTTTTCATCGACCCAAGAAGACGTATGAGTTTGTGTTATACAACCACTACTGGTGAGTCTTCTAGTTCACCTTTACTAAAGCTTAAAGTAACTGCATATAAGCAGAGCTAAGTAAAAATGCATTTTTGTCCAACAGCACATTATTTGTCAAAGTTAAAATGGGTTTTTGTCGTATTGTTTAGGAAGAGACGATCTGTCAGAAGGGAAAAAATAAAAATATCAGGAGTTGCTAAGTGGAATTGATTAATTTTAAAAAAGATTTCAGGAAAACCAGAACCTCCGACAAACTTATAATTGACGTTAGTTGCGACGAACACCTTCGTCTCAACAACTGAGACCAGACCATCAAAAACACAGACACAAACAGCTGGTCCCCTTAATTAGCGTGGACTGCAACAATAAGAAAACAATCAAATGTTACAAATCCAATTCTATGCGATGAGCTAAAGAAACAAAACATTGAGCGAGTGCTCTTGTATAAGATAATGTAGTGTTAGGAAGCAAAAATTCTCCGATGAGTTAAAAGGAAGACAGATTCAGTGGAATCGAATTACCTTCTCGGTTTACCAGAACCATAGCGATCCCCATATGGAAGTTGTGGTCTCTCTTTCTGGTCTCATATATATAGTCGTCAGAATTGGTGGGGAACACATGGAAGCTAGACGGATGAAGATATCATCTATTGCAGTGATTAATTAACAGTTTCAAAAAGGTGGTGGAGTGGAAGATAGGAGTGATTTCGACGGTTTCAAAAAGGTGATGGTAGGGTAAATCAAGAAGGCGATGGAGGTGAAGCGCTTCTGGAAAATGAGTTTTTCTACTTTAATGGGCCTACGGAAAAGGAAACCAGTTCTCTCGTCAAAATTGAGAGATGTCGATGTAGAGAAACATAGGAGATGTCACGTGTCATGTTTTGCCCTCTCCTTTCTGATGATGTGGCACAAGGAGGAGAGACAAAAGTCTCTTTTATTGTATAAGATTTCAGCTGTTACGGACATCGGTAAATGGTATCCACGTCCTAGAAGATTTGTACAAATCTCTCCAGAAGAGAGATATTCAGGTAAACATATTAAAAAATAGATTTAATGTTTTCATTTTATCTAAGCAATCAGTGAATTAGTTGTAAAATATTATCTGACTATGATTTTGTCTATATAACAGTTGATTCTTGCGAATCCTGGACCGTTGGTGATAGACAAGCTACACTTGTCGCACTTTGCTGACATGATTGGACAAGACAACATATTTCTGACGATGGCTGATGTCGTAGAAGCTTGCTGTACAAAACTCTTTGATGAGGTGTGAAATTCGAAGAAATAAGAAGATGAGGATAAAATTAGGGACAATATATAAAATAGATGAGTTAATCCAGTTATCACCAATTGGTTTTAGATTGGAATCATATTTAGCTTAACATTAGATCAAAGCCCGATCCAGACAATCCAACTCGATCTGTTATCGATCCATCCCAAAGTCGGCCCGTTGATTCTTCCCAAAATATTCCGAGATCAACGCTTAAAAAACCATCATTTCGAGAGGTTGTATTAGGGACAAAAGTCTCATATCTGTAGTTAGAAAAGATTCTAAATAATATATATATAGATGAGTCAATCCAATTATCACAGAGTGGTTTTTAATTTCAATTTTGTATCCTTGGTCGTTTTTTTATATTACAAGAGATGTCAAGTGTAAAGTTGACATCTAAGTCCCACCTTAGGCCATCAGCATCGGTGAGAGCCTCTCCCATAACTCTTAAAACATATTTTAAAATTTTGACAATATTATCCACTTAAAAATTGACAGCTATGTTTTGAGTTTCTAATAAAGAACGCACGTTTTTGTGGGACTAATCGTTACTTCACTTTTTCCTCCTAAATTTTACTGGTTTTTATTGCAAAAGATGATTATTCATCGTGGTAACAGATGTCCCACTCTCATCAGATGTGTGTGATTATCACTATACCCATGTTCCCACCACATCTTTCTTCGGTAAATATCTGAGTCCATGACCGACTTTTGTGCGTTATAAATACCATCTCCTTCTTTGTTGTACGATTGTAAGATACGAAACAAAAGAAATAATAACATCACTTTTGTCTACTCTCTCTCCCTTCGTTACTTTTATTCACAAAAGACAGAAATAAATATATTAATATATACTTATATAAAACAAACGGGATCCCATCTTGTCCTTGTTTTATTAATTCACAACACGTTATCAGCACGAAGCTCTGACCAACTGAAGCTTATCAATCCGAAAGTTCTTAAACCAGCCGAGGTAATGTTTAAATTTATGTATTTCAATATACTTAATTTATTTAAATTTTATTATTATTTCGGAGTGAGAGGCTGGACTTTCTCTGTTTATCTTTCGGGATGATAGGTGTTGCCTTCCCCGACTGATCGTTATGGTAGGCTATGCCTTCATGATCAGTGAAACACGTGGTAGGCTTTGCCACCTGAATAAAAATAAAAGGTCAAAAATGGTAGACCAAGTCTCCTCGGACCTTGAAATAAGTAAAAGTCAAAATAGTAGACCATGTCTCCTCGGATTTTGAAAAAATGATCAATATGGTAGTCTATGATTCCTCGGATCATGTGGTAGGCTAAGCCTCCCGATTTTATTTATGCTATTTAAATTCCCGCAATTTAAATTTCTGCAATTTAATTTTTGCTTTTATTTTATGCCTTTAATTTCTGCATTTAAATTATGCATTTAAATTCTCGTATTTACTATATTTATATTATTATTCTATGAATACAGTTATCATGTCGAATTTGACAAAGCAAGAAATTAATGCCCTGGATATTACGGGAAATAATTATATGACCTGGGCAGTGGGTGCAAAGATGCACCTGAGAGGAAACGAGCTTTTGGAAACCATCGATAGTTCGAAAACGGCGTTGGATGAGAAAAAAGCAAAAACCATGATATTCTTACGACACCACATCCATGATGGTTTAAACGATGAATATATTACAAAAGAAGATCCTTGTGACCTCTGGAAATCTTTAAAAGAGAGGTACGATCACCATAAATATGTGATCTTACCGAAAGCTAAACACGAGTGGATCCATCTCCGGTTCCAGGATTACAAAAGAGTTAGTGAGTTTAATTCCGCGATGTTCGGAATTACTTTGAGGATGATGTTATGTGGAGAGAAAATAAGTGATTATGATATGATCGAAAAAACTCTCTCCACGTTCCATCCTGAAAATGTAATCCTGCAACAACAGTACCGGGTGAATGGATATACCCGTTACTCGGAGTTGATGCAAGTCCTCCTTGTAGCGGAGCAGAATAATCAACTCATGACTTTAAACCATCAAGCTCGTCCCACTGGATCTGCTCCATTCTCTGAAGTGAATGTTGCATCATCCAGTTATGATAATAGAAGAGGACGAGGTCGTGGACGTAGTGGAAACCGTTATCATGGTCGTGGAAGAGGACGAGGAAGAAGATTTCGTCCCTATGATGAAAGAAATAATAAAGACTTCCACGAAAATGAAAGGAATGAAAAGGGCCAGGATGATAAAAGGCAAACGGGAAAGGTTTGCTACAGATGCGACATGAAAGGTCATTGGGTACGTAACTGTCGTATGCCAAAACATTTAGCCGATCTGTATAGAGAATCCCAAAAGGGAAAAGAGAAAGGAAGAGGTGAAACTAACTTCATCTCTGAAGAACCCGGGCCATCCTTTCATGGTTTAAATGATGATACTCATCTCGACGTATCGGACTTTCTGGTTGAGCCAGAGAGTATCGATGAGTGATATAAATCGATGTGATATAAGTAGATTGTATTATAGTATCTATATCTTTTGTTGTAAGATATATGTTATGTTTCATGTTTAATGTTTAATAATATATGTTTTATATTCAGAAAATGCCAAACTTTGAGACTATGGATGGAGATTTGTGTTTGGCAGATAGTGCGTCAACGCACACGATAATTAAAGATAAGAAATATTTCTCCAGTCTCAAAATAAAAGATTACGCTGGAAGCGTAAGTACAATATCTGGTAGTGCAAAGATTATTATTGGCTCTGGAAGAGCGAAATTTTCAATGCCAGGGGGAACAATATTTGAAATAAGTGATGCATTGTATTCCCCCCGAGTCTCATTGAAACTTATTAAGTTTTAAGGATATCCGAAGAAATGAATATCATATTGAGACTATGAGTAAAGATGGCACTGAATTTCTTTGCATTAAGTCCGAGAGGAAACATATATTGGAAGAGTTAAGAATGTTATTCTTTGGACTATATTGTACGAAAATAACCATGACTGAGTCTTACGCCGTGGTAAACATGAAGTTTACTGATACATTTAAAATTTGGCATGAGAGGCTAGGACATCCTGGTTCAGTCATGATGAGAAAGATTGTGCAAAATTTGAATGGCCATCCGTTGAAAAACGGAAAAATTTTGCAAACGGGCGAGTTTACATGTAATGCATGTTCTCAAGGAAAACTTATAACTCGGCCATCACCAGCAAAAGTAGACAATGAATCACCAATTTTTTTTGAAAGAATACATGGTGATATATGTGGACCGATCCACCCACCATGCGGGCCGTTTAAGTATTTCATGGTATTGATTGACGCATCTAGTAGATGGTCAAGTGTGTCTCTTTTGACGACACGAAATACGGCTTTTGCAAAGTTCATCGCCCAGATAATAAAGTTGAGAACGCAGTTCTCAGAGTATGCCATTAAGAAAGTAAGGCTTGATAATGCTGGTGAATTTACATCGCAAGCCTTTGATGATTATTGTATGTCAATGGGGATTGATGTGGAGCATCCAGTTCCCCATGTGCATACACAAAATGGCATGGCCGAGTCATTGATAAAATGGTTGCAGTTGATTGCAAGACCGTTAGTCCTGAGAACGAAGCTCCCAATTTCTGTATGGGGTCATGCTATATTGCATGCAGCTGCACTGGTTCGGTTAAGACCGAGTGCATATCATAAGTACTCCCCATTACAATTGACATCTGGGTAAGAGCCAGATGTATCCCATCTCCGTGTCTTTGGGTGTGCGGTCTATGTTCCGATAGCACCGCCACAAAGAACAAAAATGGGCCCACAAAGGAGATTGGGAATATATGTGGGTTATACGTCACTAAGTATAATAAGATATCTGGAACCAGTAACTGGTGATATGTTTACGGCACGATTTGCCGACTGCCATTTTAATAAGGATGAATTTCCAGCGTTAGGGGTGAAATTAATAGAATTCCTAAAGAGATTACTTGGTGTACACTGTCGTTGTTACACCTTGATCCCCCTACGAATCAAAGAGAGCTGGAAGTTCAGAAAATTGTGCATTTGAATAATTTGGCAAACCAGTTACCAGATGCGTTCACAGATACGAGAAGGGTGACGAAATCATGTATACCCGCTGAAAATGTTCCATCCAGAGTTGATGTTCCTAAAAAAACAAACTGATGGAAACAAAATGAATGAACCTAGGGTTCAGTTAAAGAGGGGGAGGCCATCGGGTTCTAAAGATAAAAATCTCCGAAAGAAAAAGAAATTGGATGAACAAAGTAAGGTTCCAGAAGAACCTGATACTGAAAAATGTCTGAAAGAAGGCATAGATAAAGATGATCCAGATGACGAGAAGGGAACATAAAAGTATGAGATTTCCATCAACTACGCCCAAGATGAAAAGTTATGGATCAGAAATAAGATAAAAGATGTTGATGGAATGTTCTCCTTTTTTGTGTCCAAAGAGATCGATCATGAAAATGATGATCCCGATCCAAGGTCCATTTTGGAATGTCAGAAAAGACATGATTGGGAGGAGTGGAAGAAGGTCATTCAAATTGAATTACTCTCCCTGAATAAAAGAAATGTCTTTGGACCTATAGTCATAACGCCTGAGAATATAAATCATGTTGGGTATAAGTGGGTATTCGTAAGAAAAGTAAATGAGAAAAATGAAGTAACCCGATATAAAGCCCGATTAGTTGCCCAAGGTTTTTCTCAGAGACCGGGAATTGATTTTGAGGAAACGTATTCCCCGGTAATGGATGCAATTACGTTTAGATTTTTGATGAGCTTAACGGCATCTAAAAATCTTGAAATGCATCTTATGGACATTGTGACCGCATATTTGTACGGATCGTTGGATAACGATATATATATGAAACTCCCTGAGGGATTGAAATGCCAGGGGCATTAAAAGAAAAATCCAGGGAGATTTGTTCGGTCAAGTTACAGCGATCACTTTACGGATTAAAGCAATCTGGACGCATGTGGTACAATCGCTTAAGTGAATATCTTTTGAGTAAAGGATATGTGAATAATGCGATATGTCCATGCGTTTTTATAAAGAAATGCGTTTTTATAAAGAAATCGTCATCTGGCTTTGTGATCATTGTTGTATATGTAGATGACCTGAACATAACTGGAACTCAAAAGGAGGTTGATGATGCTCGAACTCATATGAAAGAGGAGTTCGAAATGAAAGATCTCGGCAAGATAAAGTTTTGTCTTGGGCTCCAGATAGAGCATCTTCGAGAAGGGATATTTGTGCATCAATCAAACTATACAAAAAGGATATTGAAACGCTTTCGTATGGACAAAGCGACTACTTTGAGTACTCCAATGATTGGTAGATCTCTCAATGTTGAGAGTGATCCTTTTAGGCCCTGCGAAGATAGCAAGAAGATATTAGGTCCAGAAGTACCTTATATAAGTGCTATCGGTGGGCTGTTATATCTTGCAAACTGTACAAGGCCAGATATTGCCTTTGCTACTAACCTCCTGGCAAGATATAGTTCTGCTCCTACTCGCAGGCACTGGGACGGAATAAAGCATGTATTCCGTTACCTCCAAGGTACAATTGATTTAGGGTTAAAATATTTTAGAAAACCCGAGTTTAGTATGGTTGGTTTTGCAGATGCAGGATACTTATCAGATCCTCATAAGGCTTGATCGCAAACCGGCAACGTTTTTACAATTGGTGGAACCGCGATCTCTTGGCGGTCCCAGAAACAAACTCTGGTTGCAACTTCTTCGAATCACGCAGAAACTATCGCGCTTCACGAAGCATGTCGAGAATGTGTGTGGCTTCGGTCAATAAGTCAACACATACAAGAATCAAGCGGAATAGTCAATGAGAAAGAACCGACGAAAATATTTGAAGACAACTCGGCGTGTGTCGCTCAACTTAAAGAAGGCTATATCAAGAGCGACAGAACAAAACACATCCCTCCAAGATTTTTCTCGTACATAAGGAAACTCGAGAAAAATAAAGAAGTGCACATCGAGTATGTACGGTCATGCGAAAATCCGGCTGACTTGTTCACCAAAGCTCTTCCGACTACAACATTCCCAAAACATGTCTACGGTATCGGAATGCGACATTTGCGTGACCTGTGACAAGAAATCTATGTCTACTATTCTTAGGGGGAGATTACAACAGTGTACTCTTTTTTCCTTGTCATGATTTTTGTCCCAATGAGTTTTTCCGTGATTAGGTTTTTAACGAGGCACTACGTAATATAAGATGAATAATTAGGGGAGTATTGGAAAAGATGATTATTCATCATGGTAACAGATGTCCCACTCTCATCAAATGTGTGTGATTATCACTATACATATGTCCCCACCACATCTTTCTTCGGTAAATATCTGAGTCCATGACCGACTTTAGTGGGTTATAAATACCATCTCCCTCTTTGTTGTACGATTGCAAGATAAGAAATAAAAGAAATAATAACATCATTTTTGTCTACTCTCTCTCCCTTCGTTACTTTTATTCACAAAAGACAGAAATAAATATATTAATATATACTTATATAAAACAAAAGGGATCTCATCTCATCCTTGTTTAATTAATTCACAACAGTTTTCATTTTTAGCTATTATTTTTGTTAGCTTCTTCTTCCTATCAACTTTTTATTAAGTGTAGATTTACTGAATTGCCATCAAGGCCATTTCAAATTGAAATTCTTATACACCTCCTTTTGTGGTGTGTTGTGTGTATGAGAGACAATGCAAGCATAACCGAATCAGAATTTACGCCAAAAATAGTATTAGCAAAGGCTGGTTCAAAATTTAGGAGAGATTAAAGCAAAAGATCTGAATTTCCCTGAAAATACAAAAGATAACATTTTTGGTTAACTTTAATGATAAAAATTTGATAATATAGAAATCATGAGATATATGTAGAATATTTTTAAAATATTTGGGATATAAACAAATATTTAGTTATAGCTAGAACCGGTTCTAAATGCGAACAATTGGTGATGACAAAAAAAAAAGAATTAGAGAGGCTGAGAAAAATAATGGAAGGTGAGATTTTGATTGATTTCTGGACGACTGTGAGCTGAGAGAAACTGCTTTGGCGCTTGTCCTTCATTTTCGCCAAGTTTGGTATTGGTAAATAAATCATTGCTACTTAAACTTGTGTTAGTTGTTAGTGCAAAGATGATACCACAATAAGGTAATGCAGAAGATAATCAAAGAGACAATCGGATACAAGCAACCAAGTATGCTTTATTAGAAATCGCCTAAACAATCTATTACAAGACTTGCTTATCAGCTTTACACACCCTGTTAATACCATAACACCTACTACTGAAAGATTCTTAATCTACCCAAACATGTCTCTCTCCCGTCAGTACTTCAGCATCTGCTTCAGCACGACCCAAGAACACCCCTAAGGGATTTTCACTCTTCCTCTATAATAATAGCCAGTGTCTTATAGAATACACACAACTCCATAGCTCTTTTATAGTGATCTCCACGTTCCTGAAACCCTAGTCTCCAAGGAACATGAATATGGACAACTTCCATATCAATAAGTACACTTTCCTTTTTTTGAAAAGCACTTATTCCTCAAGGCATAAACTTGCTCCCCAAGTTTATTTCTTTTCTTTTTCTCCATGGTATAAACTTGCTCCTCAAGTTTATCTCACGTCAGCTCAGCAACTTGCGTCCACATGGTCTCTACCACTCCGCATGCCTCCTGGTTCACTCTCTGAAACACACAGCCTCAGCAACTACTTCAACGACTATGTCAAGACATAAACCCTCAGTTTATCTTTCTCCATCTCAGCATATCTTGCATCCACATGGTAACCCACTACTCCGCATTTCTTATGTAGTAACGACTAATGCATCCATCATCAGTGACTTCGTCGCCTAGTTAGTCACGGAAGACTATTGACATCTACAAGCTCTACTTGCATCTTCAATCTCTCCCTTTTAGCTTTGTGTGCCGATCAAGCACAATATCCTTCTGGTTTAACAACCACGTTTCCTCACCTGGAAACCTTCATACTCGATATGCCTTTCTCCCCCACGAGAGTTGCACTATCTTCATCTTCTACAATATATATACTTTTCTCCCCCACGAGATAAGCACCATCTACTACAAGACGTCCATCACCATGCTCTTCTCCCCCACGAGATATGCACTCCTTGGACCAGAACGTCACCACTTCTCCCCCTGCTTGATTGCATACTAAGCAAAAACAAAGATGCTTAGATGTCAAGCCTTCCATCACAGACACACCCGTCTGCTCCTTCATGCGTAGTGCATCAGACTCTGACGCATCCGTCGAACTACTTCTCGAACTACCTCTCGAACCACTCCTTGTCTTGGCCCTTTAGGCTTGGGCTTCTTCCCCTCTCCTGTAAATATGGTAGGCTCTTCCCACCCAGTCTTCACAGTTATCCACACAGCATCATTGATTCCTCGAACCAACAGCTTCATGCGCACCTTCCAATGACCATACCGGCCATCCTTCAACATGATTGTCTTCTGCATATAACAATCGTGTCCCTCTTCACCTTCAGGATCACACCAGTAACTTAGGTGACCCGCTCTAATACCACTTGTAAGTGCAAGATGACACCACAATATAGGTAATGCAGATGCTAAATCAAAGAGACAATCAAATACAAGCAACCAACTATGTTTTATTCGAAATCGCCTAAACAATTTATTACAAGACTTGCTTATCAGCTTTACACAGTCTGTTAACACCCTAACAGCTGCTACTGAAAGATTCCTAATCTACCCAAACATGTCTGTCTCCCGTCAGTACTTCAGCATCTGCTTCAGCACGACCCAAGAACACACCCCTAAGGGATTTTCACCCTTCTTCTATAATAATAGTCAGTGTCTTATGGAATACATATGACTCCATAGCTCTTTTATAGTGATCTCCACGTTCCTGAAACCCTAGTCTCCAAGGAACATGAATATGGACAACTTCCATATCAATAAGTACATTTTTCTTTTCTTGAAATGCACTTATTCCTCAAGGCATAAACTTACTCCCCAAGTTTATCTCTTGCCTTTTCTCCACGGTATAAATTTGCTCAAGTTTATCCCACGCCAGCTCAGCATCTTGCGTCCACATGGTCTCTACCACTCTGCATGCCTCCTAGTTCACTCTCTAACACACACTGCCTCAACAACTACTTCAACGACTACGTTAAGACATCCAGCATCAGTGACTTCGTCGCCTAGTAAGTCACGGAAGACTATTGACATCTACAAGTTCCACTTGCATCTTCATTAGTGTCCACAGTTTGCATCCTTTATATCAAATAAACGTAAACTAGTATCACTGAATTTACATCTAATATAAAAATCTATTTTTATAGTTTAAAAGCCTTTTATTTCATTATCGTTGGCGTCAACTTCAGATTTATTTTAAAGTAAAAATTGCACACGTATAGTATATGAATGACAATTTGGTTAACATAGTCATCAGATGTCCTGATTGATTTTGGTGACATGTTTATCATCGTTAATTGTTAATTGACAAACAATGTCAATTATCATCGTTAATTCACAAACAACGTCAGTAAAAAGATATATAATAATGAAACTCAACCAATAAAATTTTGTGGATCAGATGTTGAAGCCCACTAGTGAAAGAAGGTGTCCCACTTACAATGTCTGAGATTGGAACCAGTTTATGTGTTTGGTTACTGTAGAATAAAACTTTTTTGACTCACTTTGTGCCCATTTGTCCAGTCAATCATACCAAATCTTCTAGTACCACCAAACTTCCACATTAACTTCAGCTTCCTCTTTCATTTCCATTTAACAAAATTATTATTTTTTAAAATTGGTGCAAATGTTTAGTCATTACCATTTTTTGTTTATAAAGTTGTTGAGAACAACTTACTACAATAACAATAGAGCGAGAGAAATCATAGTATTTGTATGCAAAATTTAAATCAATTAGTCATTACTCATATGTGTGTAAGAAGTATGAACACTAAATCTCATGCTATAAGAATATATTTTGATTGTGAAAGCATCCTAGTCTATTGGTTAAGGTTTAAATGCTTCTACATCCAGGTATGGGATTCGAATCCCAGACTATGCAATTTCTTGCATATAGGATGCGAAGCTTTCGGAGGTTCCAGAGTACTGTAAGCAAGCCGTTTGTTGTGATAGCTTGTTGCGGTGAGAGCCTATCCATCGAGGATGTCGTACATGCAGAACCGTCCGTGATTTCAAGTGTTTCGGGGAGAGCTTCATCGTGGAATCATTATTCGTAGAGCTGTTCATTAATATTGCATATGTTGCAGGTAGTTGGTTGATTGTAATAGATTTAGAAATTATATGATGATGTAATGTGTTACCCAGCGTTTAAAGTAAAAGAACATATTTTGATGATTACATGCTTCTTAATCTAGTTGTATTTGCTTGAGTTTTGTGTGTTTACATGATAATTGTACCGTTTTTTAATATTAATAGTATTAGTTACACTTCTGTATTACTGTGTATTATTATCAGTAACATTAATACGTAAATTGATTACTAAACAAGTTCGGAATATGAAAATATGTTTTAATTTGATATATGGTATGTAAGTCGGAATCTATAATAAAAAAAAAGTATGCACGCTTTGTATGCAAACTCTAACGCTCCATGTTAAAGATTTTATTTTCGAATTTAGATAAGATAGCGATGTATTTGTTAACAACTATCGTACCAGACCCACCAAAAGTTTTGGTAAAGCATCCTACCATATTTTATACAAATAAATAATACAACACAGTGGATTCTCAATATAAATGATTTCGGGTGACCAGAAAAGAAAGAGTCACTAGCTACAAATGAATAGAATACATAAATGTTGTGGATCATATTTTATTCTGTGTTCTTCCAGGGCGTAAGTTTGTGTACTAATATTGATATCAAGTGTTGTACATTAGATCAGGCACATATTAGCATGTTCAATTTTTTGAAATTAAAAGTTCTTTATATATAACAAAAGCATGAACTAGATAAAACCCAATATCCAAGGAGTGACAAGAAAAACAAGCTTAGAGAATGAAATGTTTAAAAATCAAACAAGTAAATAAACTAATTAAAGCTCTTACTAATTCAAAAGAAGAAAACCCAAGTTCATGAGAAATCTGGATATCATATATTTTGTTTCCTCCAATCTGATACCTCGTCATAGAGGAGGTCCGACATCCATAGCTCCTCACGAGTGTTAGCCTTACTTAATTTGTTGTTCATGAGAAATCTAGCAGAGTGGCAACGCTTCACCAATTGCCTCCAATTATCAGCTGCACGTGCCCGAGTTGCAACAGGGTTAGGCAGCTCACGCGTTTCCCTAGCCATTCCCGTAGGAATAATGGCCTCCAGTAGACTGTTGTAACTGTTTACAGCAGAACGTAACAGATTCTTGAAGTTGCCAGCAGCTTCGTAGGTCGGGTTCAGAGCCCGAACCACATGCAATCCTTGCAATAGGGTGTTAAAACGTTCCAACTGAAAAGTTGGAATAAAACGATCAAAAACCAAAAAAAATATGCAAAGAAATATGCAAAACATTAAAGGGTACCTCGTCCAGTGTGGTAGACAAAACACCTACGAAGGATCTGACATTAAGAATTTCGTAGAAAGTCCTACATTCTCTTATCCGGAACAAGTCCTGAATTGCATAGATAAATCAAACCAATTATTATTGTTATAATAATAATATATCTGAAAAAAATATGCAAATAGAAACACATACCGCTTCTAAGGTTTCGATGTCTCTAAAATAGGGTTCGATCCCTAACAACTCTCGAGTCTCAAGTGATTGGCCAATCATTAGTTGCCATCTTGTCATCTCGGAACAGAGAGCGGGGCGATGATGTGAAGGGTATTTGCACTTAACAAAACAATATGTAACGTATAAGAAAGTAGCATATAAAATATGTAACATATAACTGCAATAAAATCGACTTAATAGTACAAAAGGGAGGACTTACTTTGGTACAAGAAGGAAGATAACGCAAACCATCAGAAAACTCCTTTATACTTAACAGCCAAATGACTTGGAAAGGGTCTATCACTTTCAGGAGATATTGTGAAGAGAGATTTAGTTTTAGATCTGTCGCAACAAAAGCTTGGCTATCTATAACCAAAGAGATGGTATGAGGATCCACTCGGAGTTCCACAATGGACCTATAATAACAAATAACAAATGGGACTTAATCAACACGTTAAAAATGAATGAAAAATGATTATATGATACATAAAAATAATATTAAGAGTCACCTGAAACGAGGAGAGCCACTCGTGACCAACACAGACGAATCGAAAATCTTAAGCTCAACACTTCCATCATCATATTGTGTGATTCTCTCGGCCTTGAATACGCTGATGTAGAGCACAGCAGCTAGTTCCACATTTGAAGGATCGACACTAATGTAGAATATGGCTTTATCTGTTCCAGTCATTCTGGAAAACAAAAGAAAGGTTTTGATCAGAAAAGATCTGAATAAAAACATAGCGCAAAAAGAGAGTTGAGCAGAAAGTATACAAGTTACTAGATACACAAAGAGAAAAAAACAAACTTTGAGAAACAAAAAAGGATATAAAGTAAGAAGACATAAATAGAAACAGGGAAAGATGATCGGATAGAGTTGAGCAGAGCGTATACAGGACACTTGATCTATTATTCATTTCATATAGTCTTAAACTTAGGCGATATAAGTAAATTTGCTTAGGTGACTAAACAAATCTGAGATTAAAACAAGTTAAGCATCCGTGGCTCAAAATATGCAAATATGACAACCTAACCAGCAACATTTGAATAGAGATTATAGAGGTCATAAGAAAACCTGCAAATCGTGGTGGAATATCTCTGTAGAAAGAGAGAGAGAGATGCGACTTTCGAAAACAAGCCTGAAAAGAACAGACGAACGATTTCAAGTAAGCAGACATGGATAGAAACAGGGAAATGAAAGATGAGAAGAGGAGAGATAAAAATGCATCAAACCTGAGACTCGGTTGAATATCTCGCCGGTGAGGGAGAGTCGACTTTTGAAAAACCCTAGAGATTGAAACAACGAACCGAAAGCCACTAAATATCAGGGCATTAAATCATATTGGGCCGAATAGTATTGGGCTTTGGGTATGTGGGACACGGCAATTAAACCATTGTGGTATGGGATTGACCCATAGAGAATTACCACTGAAAATCATATAGTTTTTTTTTTTAAAAAACATAGAAAACGATTTCATAAAATCATCCGAATGAAACAGAAAAACAAAACAAAAAGAAACATCTAAGACCATTCCTAATCAGCGATCAAGGATGTGGGTTTAAGCCCTCATCATCATCCCTACCAGGATCAAGGATCTGAGATTGGTCATCATCAACTTGACCACCGGATTTGAGTTTGCCATTAAAAAGAAAAAGAATAACGTAAGGGTACAAGAGAATCATAAAACGATTTTGGTAAAACATCATAACGAACAAGAGATTAAAACCAAAACTTATGAACAAACAAACGCCTAAGAAGAAGTTTTGATGAAAGAAGAAACATAATGAGAATGAGAACGCATGCGGGACGTATTTAAAGAACATGGGTGGGGTCAGATTAGGTAGGGCGCAAGCGCAATTGCCGCTTACGTTTCTAATTAATGGCGCAAATTTCGCGTGATATCTTACCTAAACCTATTTTTATACTCCTTTCGTTTCATAATATAAGGCTATGACCGGTGACCTTTTCGGGAACACGAGGAACGAATAGGAAAAGAACGTATAGGAATAAAATGGCAGGAATGAAAAGGAATGCTTGTTCCTTATCAAATTTAACAAAGAATGCTTTTGTTCTATATTTCTCTACAAAAAAAAGAATGAAGAGGAACAAAAAGGAAAAACTATTCCTTGTGAATACTGAATTTTTTTGGGAATGATAAGGAATTCAGTGTTACCTTTCGTTCCTTGGTCACCATTTAGTTTTGGTTAAAAACACGAAGATTAAAAAACTTTTTATGTTTTTAAAAAGTATTTTATAATAATATGTTAGATATAATTTAACCAATAAAAAATAAGTCTATTTAATTTGATTGGTCACACTGTATTCAATAAATATAAAAGTTACCTAAAAATACGAAAACTACTTACATTTTGAAATAAAAATATTTTTCTAAAACTACTTAAAATATGAAACAGTATTTATTAAAAAAATATATTCCTTCCTTTTTGTTTTTGATAATAATATATAACTATGTCTATTAAATTCCCAAGTGGATGATCACATGCAATGAACGATTCCCGTCTTATTTTATTATCTTTATTTATGAAAAGGATATATCTTCTTCCCTTTCTTAAAAACAACAAGATTGTCTGTTCTTTTCTTTTTTTCTTTTTTGGAAAAGTCGTTGTGATATCTTTGTTTAGTGAACAACTGGATCTCATGCAAACGAAAATTTATGTGGGTCGTGCATCGTGTTCTCGACAACCAACCAAAGTGGGACATGCGTAGTAACCACAAGCACCTCTGTCTAGAGCCGTTCCCGTGTCCAACCCATTTCCTTGGGGACCACCTGTATATTTTACTGAATAATATATAATTAAACACATTAATTAGTTGTTTCAATTCAAATCGTAACAAAAAAACAAACAAATTCCACCATATCTTACTTACTTATGTCTCCTATATTACAATTATCCGTTATATACTAAAGTATAAGTAGCATGACGAATGTTGGGGTCAAAATCGTTCACGACGGAATCGATATCCGAAAGTCCTCAGAAAAACCGAATCACGGTCAAAACTTCAAAAGCCGAGAAAACGATTAGCCGAAACGGATCGCCCGGGGAGCTCGGCCGCTACACGAGCCAGCTCGCCCGGCGAGCACGGCCGTGTTGCCGGTCGACTCGCCGGCGAGCTCGGCCGCGACACGAGCCAGCTCGCCCGGCGAGCGCGGCCAATTCTCCGCGGACCATTCCGAACCCGGTCCCATCCCATAACCATGCATCTTCGTCCGAAGTTTCCGTAACTCAGTCTTCGGGTCCGTGGATACGACACCAATGTTCCGTCTAAAAAACATCGTCGAAAGTATGCAGGAAGTTGGAAAGGTTATGTTTCTCGAACAATTTCCTATTCTTCGGAGTAGAGCAGGTTACGGTTAACTTAACACCAACTGCCTCGGCTATGCGAAGAAACAGGGTTCCGTTGGAAGAACCATGCCTATACCAACGGCTACTTCGCGAGTAAAATCGTAAAAACGCTTAAGTCTCGATACGGCCCAAAGAGGGTCCGAATTGCGGACAACGACCCATCTATGGTCCCAAAAGACTTGAACCCAAAGACTGGTATGACGGTTTATCTCATCCACGGGAAGAGATAAATGTCAAATTTCCGAAGATAATCACAAAGAAGAAGGAAGTATGTAGAAGCCCATTTCACGACAAATCCGGCCCGAGAAGAGGTTAACCGACCTAAGGAGGAGTATATAAGGAGGACCTAGGACGAAGAGGAGGGCATTTTAAGAGAAAACTTAATACTTAGAGCAATTTAGGCATTTTTCTGTTTTTTACTACCGAGCTGCGACTCGACTAGGTTAGAACTTAGGTGGCTAGACTAGCGAACATACCGACAGCTCTAGTGGCCTAGGATCTTACCTGTTGTTCACGCTCATACGTGAATTCGGAAATAAGACCTCTTTGTTCTCTTTTCGCTCTTTTACGATTTATTACTTTCGAATCTTTCATATTGATTGTGTTGTGCGTGGCCCAGCAGATAACCGGGACCTTCAGGGAAGGCTAGGTTAACTTGGCTTTCCTCCGATTAACAAAACTCGACGGTGTGAATTTCGGTTCCCACAGTTTGGCGCTAGAAGGAGGGGGGTACGGATCTATCTCTCTCGCAACCACACACGCTCAGTCCGATATGACGACCAACGCTGACAAAGACCCGCAAACGCACGACGGGACTCCCGTCGATGCCAACGCTGATAAAACTCCAGCTGGAAACATATCAACGATCACTGCCGACACCGCGATACTAGACCAGATGAAGGAAATGTTCGCCACCGCTCAGAAAAAGACGGACGAATAAGGAAAACTCGTGGCCTCTCTCGCAAAACAGGTGGAAACCTTAACGGCGAAGGCCAGGAGCAAAGCCCCGCGCGGAACCACAAGAGCCCACAGCGGTAGAAGACTTGATTTTGAAACTCCGGGAAATCGAGCTGCACACGCGGACAAGGCTTCCTCAGGCCAAACCCCTGATGAAACGGGCCAGCCAAGTGCACAGCCAACTGCAGAGAACCTTCCACCTCCTACCGGGAGCAACGAAGGAGAAGAAATCGAGCGCATCGACCTGGATATAAGCGACCAGTACGATCACTCGGACAACGGTGCTGACATCCACCCAAGAAGAACGCAAAGCCAGTCCGCTCGGCAGGACGCGTCCTTCAAAAAACCCATGACCGAAGAAGAAGAAAACCTCTATTGGGTAGAACAGGAGGAGCTGGCCGAGAAGCAGGCCAGGATCCACCGCGGCCAATACAGACAAGCTCGCAAGGCTGCCGGAAATCCTGATGAGATCCACGATCTCCGCGAGTACATCGCGAAAACCGTAGTGGAGGTGAAAGCGATGAAATCACAAATCCACCAAACGACAAGCGCTGCGCCCGAGATCGACAGACTTCTCGATGAAGCACGCAAAACCCCGTTCACTGCCCGAATTACTGAGACCAACGTCTCGGACCCGGGGAAGATCAAAATTTCCATCTACGATGGCACCACCGACCCGAAAGCGCACCTGCAGTCTTTCCAGATCGCGATGGGGAGGTGCAAACTCAAGGAACACGAACGAGACGCTGGCTACTGCCTCCTCTTCGTCGAAAACCTCAAAGGAGCCGCGCTCGAATGGTTTTCTCGCCTAAAACAAAATTCCATCGAAAGTTTCCGCCAGCTTGCTTCAGATTTTCTCAAACAGTATTCCATGTTCATGGACAGAGAAACCTCAGACGTCGATCTCTGGAGCCTGTCTCAAAGAGAAGACGAGCCACTTCGCGAGTTCATGAACAGATTCAAGCTAGTAATGGCAAAAGTAACCGGGATCAGCGACAAAGTGGCGATCGATGCTCTGAAGAAAACTCTCTGGTACCGGTCGAAATTCCGGCAATGGGTATCCCTCGAAAAACCGAGAACGATTCAGGATGCTCTTCATAAGGCAACGGACTTCATCGTAATGGAAGAGGAGATGAAAATCCTCTCCCAGAAGTACAACCTGCAGAAGACGCCCACAAAAAAAGAAAACCTCTCGAAACGACAAGTATGTCCACCACGAGGGAGAAGATATCCAGGGCGAGCACAACTACACTATCAATTCCGAACAAGGGAAGACCTCCGAAAACACCTGGTCCAGGAACCAGTATAAGGATAACTCGGCGCAAGGCTAGCCGCAAAACTCCTCGCTGGCGACCTCTCGAAGATCACTAGCATAAAAGACTTCATCCTGGATTCCGACTGCCCTCCCTGGACTGATAAAGAGTCTCCCGAGAGGGACGCATGCGCAAATCAGTCTCGCGAGAAACGCGGAAGAAAGCAGGATGACCTTGGAGACAGTTGTACCCGCCAGAGGATAAACATGATCATTGAAGAATCGCAATTCTACCGCGACTCTGTTTCATCCATCAAGGCCTACGGAAGAAAGGCGGAAACAAGTTCTAACTGGACGACTCGGTCCCTGACCGACAACAGTCCAAACGATAAGATTGTTTTCGAGGAGGAGGAAACCGTCGGACTGGATAAACCTCATTGCGACCCGCTTGTCATCGACTTGGTGATTCGAGATCTCGAAGTGGGAAGAATCCTCGTCGACACATGCAACACGGTCAACGTCATTTTCCGCGACACTCTCCGGAGAATGAACATCGAACTCGGGGAAATCATCCCGGAACCAAAACCACTGACCGGTTTTTCGAGCACAACATCAATGACCCTCAGATCGATCAAACTTCCGGTCATGGCAAGGGAAGTCACGAAAATCGTTTACTTCGCCGTAGTCGATAACCCGGCCATCTATAATGTTATTATGGGAACCCCATGGATCAACGCAATGAAGGCGGTACCATCGACTTACCACCTTAGCATCAAGCTCCCAACACCAAACGGAACAGCAGTAATCTGGGGATGCCAGAAATAATATAGGCTCTGCTTTTTGGCCGAGCATAAGCTACGACAAACTCGGAACACCCCTGCGGTTAGCCCGGAGCGAGTCAAGAAAACTCAGAGTATTCTCAAAGGTTCCACAAAGAGCGATTCGTAATCACTTGCCCAGGCAACGGCTCCGGACAGCGATGCGATCCCGGAGTCCATCGCCCTACCAGCGGAAAACCCGACTCACGAAACGGCCACCGATTTAACTAAAGCCTCAACGGCCGAAGTAACAGAAACGGCCCTATCCAACGAGTAGGAACACCCGCAACAACAAAGCAGAACTACGAGATGGCTTGATCCTCGAAAGAGGTACGTAGGCAGCTTGTCCTATTGACAAGTTCAGCTATCCCCCTCTCCAAAAAGGGGGGGGGGAGTGGGTACGTATACTCGTGTACTCCCACAAAGTTCGGAATATCCACACATGTACTTGATATTTTCGAATCTTTTCCAATAAAACTCATTTTATTTCGGTCTCTCGATTCACTTGCAATAAGCCACAACAATCAGAGATTAACCTGAGAAACACCCAAAACAAGGGTCTCCAAACATGCATACCTTTCAAGCAGTCCTTGGATGGGAACTAACTTAAACAACAATCACTACGTATCAATGGTCAAGCAAGGACAAATACAACTTCTCTAAAAATGAAGATCGTAACTTTCTCACTACAAAGGATATACCTTTCGGAAAAAAACGAGACGTCGTAAATATTTTCGAGATAAATTATCCAAACACACGGTCCGTCCGCGACTCTAAAAACAAAAACAAATTGCCTGTCGATTGGCCCCGACGGACAAACCCAAAACGTTCTCAAAAAAGAACTCGTAGTCTAACCTTTCATAAAAGTAAAGGTTCTCTTACATCCGACGAGGATACCATAGCGCGCTATACAAGAAATCCAAAATTTTGGCCAGCACTCCAGACGGTCTCTGGAGAGTGCTCGGTTCGTTCCATACAAGTTGTATAAGCCGGCGCCAAGTCGCGGACTTTAAATCGGAAAGAACCAGGTAGAATCACCCACAGGAAAAACGAGAGCCGATCCGTCATCGCACAGCCTTAGAGCCGAAAGTAAACCTAGGTCTTGCCCTAAACCCAGTCCTACTGGTCCACTAACATCTCAAGACATGATACGATATCTTAAAAACATGTCTCATCGTCTATATATAATACGCTCACAAAACTTCGCGAAACTCCTAAACGTTTCCGAACGCCCTCGTTCAGTAAGAGCAAACAACAAGACGATAAACTAAGAGTTAAGATACAAAGTGACTACTCGTATCTTTCCCTCACACTTGGCAGAAGTATAAACTAAAACGCACAGAATGTCAATCATTCATCATATATATAGAAGCCGCAAAAAACGGCTAGGACCCAAAGCCACCAAATGGCCGGTCTCAAACACATAGTTCACATAGCCTCGCAAGGCCATAACACACATAAATCAAATACGGCCACACTCGGCCTAGATACATCAAACATCGAAATAAAACTAAGGGAAATAATCCCAACAATCCTCAAAGCTCAAAGTCGAAGAACCCGGACATGGAGACCCCGAACGAGCTCGCAGGCTGGTCCACCTCTCCATCCGCGACTCCGGCACATTCATCACCAACACCGGTTCCCGCTTCCGCCGTGTCCTCCGAGACCTCGATGGAATCCCAAAGCTGTCGGACCCTTCCTTCGATCGGAGGAACCAAGGATTCGGCATGGGCACACCCGTTCATAAGACCCGACATCTCAGCGACCTCGGCAGGAAAAGAGAAGTCCTCGTTCTGCGACTTGTAGAGGTAGCAACCGAGCCACGGCACTCGCGAAAAATACCCACGAATTCTTGAGCATCCTTAAAGCTCTCGAATTCGGTGGCAAACAAAGCAGCCCTCCGCTTCATTTCGGCGACAATCGCTCTCTTTCCTCTCCTCTCCGCACGGACAAGGGCCCGAGAATGGAGCTCAGCCTGTCTCCGACTCTGTTCTCCGACCTCCTTCCGAAACCTTTTCTTTGAGCAAAGAGAGATCTTGGAGAAAAAATTTCTATCTTGAAGGAATCTTTTCTTAAGGGAAGAAGTGAGTAAAGAATTTGAAAAACTTACTTCCCTTACTTATACAATTTTTTCTATTCACCTTCAATCTTTCGACAAACGATTACGTCCAATTCCACATAGAACAGACCATACCGCAAGGTAGGACCTAAACCCAGGTCCACGGATCCTAGCTAGCTGGGGGGGCTAACTATTGGGGTCAAAATCGGTCATGACGGAATCGATATCCGAAAGTCCTTAGAAAAACCGAATCTCGGTTAAAACTTCAAAAGCCGAGAAAACGAATAGCCGAAACGGATCGCCCGGCGAGCTCGACCGCGACACGAGCCAGCTCACCCGGCGAGCACGACCGTGTTGCCAGTCGACTCGCCGGCGAGCTCGGCCGCGACACAAGCTAGCTCGCCCGGCGAGCACGGCCGTGTTGCCGGTCAACTCGCCGGCAAGCTCGGCCGCAACACGAGCCAGCTCGCCCGGCAAGCACGGCCGTGTTGCCGGTCGACTCGCCGGCGAGCTCGGCCACGACACGAGCCAGCTCGCCCGGCGAGCACGGCCGTGTTGCCGGTCGACTCGCCGGCGAGCTCGGCCACGACACGAGCTAGGTCGCCCGGCGAGCACGGCCGTGTTGCCGGTCGACTCGCCGGCGAGCTCGGCCGCGACACGAGCCAGCTCGCCCGGGGAGCACGGCCGTGTTGCCGGTCGACTCACCGGCGAGCTCGGCCGCGACACGAGTCAGCTCGCCCGGCGAGCGCGGCCAATACTCTGCGGACCATTCCGAACCCGGTCCCATCTCATAACCATGCATCTTCGTCCAAAGTTTCCGTAACTCAGTCTTCGGGTCCGTGGATACGACACCAATGTTCCGTCTAAAAAACATCATCGAAAGTATTCGGGAAGTTGGGAAGATTATGTTTTTTGAATGGTTTCCTATTCTTCGTAGTAGAGCAGGTTATGGTTAACTTAACACCAACTGCCTCGGCTATGCGAAGAAACAGGGTTCCGTTAGAAGAACCATGCCTATACCAACGGCTACTTCGCGAGTAAAATCATAAAAACGCTTAAGTCTCGATATGGCCCAAAGAGGATCCGAATTGCGGACAAAGGCCCATCTATGGTCCCAAAAGACTTGAACCCAATGACTGGTATGACGGTTTATCTCTTCCGCGGGAAGAGATAAATGTCAAATTTCCGAAGATAATCACAAAGAAGAAGGAAATATGGAAAAGCCCGTTTCACGACAAATCCGGCCCGAGAAGAGGTAAACCGACGTAAGGAGGAGTATATAAGGAGGACATAGGACGAAGAGGAGGGCATTCTAAGAGAAAAGTTAATACTTAGAGCAATTTAGGAATTTTTCCGTTTTTTACTACCGAGCTGCGACTCGACTAGGTTAGAACTTAGGTGGCTAGACTAGCAAACATACCGACAGCTCTCGTGGCCTAGGATCTTACCTGTTGTTCACGCTCAAACGCGAATTCGAAAATAAGACCTCTTTGTTCTCTTTTCGCTCTTTTACGATTTATTACTTTCGAATCTTTCATATTGATTGTGTTGTGCGTGGCCCAGCAGATAACTGGGACCATCAGAGAAGGCTAGGTTAATTTGGCTTTCCTTCGATTAACAAAACTCGACGGTGTGAATTTCGGTTCCCACAACAAATCAAAATTGCTATGTAGAAAATTTATAAAAAACAAAAAAAAAATAATTTCTACATAGAAAAGATTCTAAAGAAAATAAAAACAATTTCGTTTAAAAAATATTAAATGCAAAAAAAATGGAAAATAAAACTGTTTTGTTTCTTAAACTGTTTCTATTTGTTTTTAATATAAATAAAAATCTACATCAAATAAAATTCATTTTATACCCGGAGTTCCTAGCTTAACTAGTAAAGTCTTCTTTCGAAAGGGTAGACGTGCCATATTCGAGTCTCAACAACTGCAGGGAAGGGATTAAACAACCGGCTCTTGTCCTTGGCCCAAAGAGATTATGGGTTTAGGCCCATAAATTCTTGAATTCAAAAAAAAAAAAATATTTTATTTCTCACACTACACCATCACTATTTTTGGAACGATTAATCTTTTTTGAGATTTTACTCCCTATGGTATAAATTCAAATTTATCTTTGCGTACATTCATTGCAGCTTCCTAAATTCTCATGATTCCACTTTCTCTCTCTCTAAGTGTGAAGAAATTGCAATTTTTAACTAAATAAATGAATGGTTTCTAACGAGAGTAGGATTCTGGATGGACATAGTCTCTGTGAAACCCCTCAGATAGTAACTAGCTCGTTATATCATCAGAAAATCTGAACATGCCTCTGCTGTATTGTATTGTTTTCTTCACCTAAACACATCGCCTCTGGTTGTTGTATTGTTGTCTCATCGAGGATTTTGATGATGCCATAGCGGAGTTGGACACTCTAGGTGAAGAGTCATACAAAGACAGCACCTTGATCATGCAGCTACTCCGTGACGACCTCACTCTCTGGACATCCGACATGCAGAGCACGTATGGGATCCATATGTAATCATTTGAAATTTTTTTTATATTATCTCAGTTTATTGGTGCTAAAGTTATATGCTTGTGGGGTGAATAAGGCAAAAGAAAAATCTAAAAAAACATATGCTAATTTTAAGGTTGACTTCATGTTTTGAGTCAATTTTGCAAATAACCCAATAAAAACTTGATTGTATAGATTGTAGACGAGTGTTTAATTTAAAATTAATTGGTAATAAATATATTAATTTATGAGGATGATTGGAGAAAGCTGTTAGTACTATAGACAACTTTAATTCTCTCCACATCACTAAATTAAAAGCAATCAAGCTTTGGTTAATTTTTTAAATTTTACACCCATATCTACCTTTTTATTTATTTTGTTGCTGTGGAGAGCTAATTTTTTAGAGCATTTTTTCAACTGCTTTGAAAAATGTTTTTTTCTCCTTTTTGTAAAACATGTATGCTTCATTTCTTCTATAGTAATACGTTTCACTAACATAAATATAATAATATATTTCTTACATATATAATCCACAAAAATGTTACAAATACTATTAAAATATGTATTACATATATATATGTATATAAATTAAAAAGTTCACACACATGTGTAAATAAAAACTACATATATTAATTTACATCATAATCAATTTGTAATTTCTACAATAAATTATTAACTTCTAAATTTTATTCTAATTTTCAAATATTACTATTTTAATGTTAAAGGCCAATCATGCTTTCTTTGAAAAATCCATAACTAAAATCTTACAACTACAGCACAAAGTCATACTATATAAATTCTATATCAAAAATATAAATCTACGGCTGTAACTAATCATACTATATCTCTCTTACATATTGTTTAAGATCTTTTTCAATTTTTGATGTAAGACACTGTTCTTCTCCACATCTAAAACAAATTGGAATTGTTTTGTTCATCAATTTGATTTTGGTATTAAAAGACTTTGGCATGGCGTCTTTCGTTTGGCATACTTAGCCATTAATTTTTTTGGCTAAACTTCAATTATATATCTTCACATAAAAAAACTAAAGTCGGCCGAATGATTCAACCATATATCTATATAACAGTTAGTTCAATTATATATTTTGTTTACAAAATTGTGCGAGAAAAGGCTACTATTTTATTAGTCCCATATGACTTTTTTGTATTTTAATAACATGATTACATTAATAAAAAGTACAAGTTATTAGAACCATAATGAAGAAAAAGACAAAAATAAGTTTAAAGAATAACAAAAGTTATTAGAATGAACAAGAAGAGAAAATGGTGCGTACAAAAGTAGACCTCTCTCTGATAAGGCCCAATGAAAGAGATTCATATGTTCTAAATCGGTTTCTTTACAATTAGATTGTATATAATTTGTATTACAAGCCCTTCACATGAGCCGAGACAAAAGGTTGTGATGAATCCCATGTCAAGTCCACTGTAAGCCAATGGTGAGTACATCCATAGCTCATCGGTGCTCAACAACAACATTTTGTACATATATGCATTTTGGTTAGTACAAACTTACAACATATACATAGATGTTAAAGACTCTAACGAAAACACAAACCGAAAAAAAATTGTGCATACCTTGATTTGAAGCTGCAAGAACTTCACGTAATGGACCGCTTCTTCAAGCATCGTGCTTATATCGACTTTTGTCCCATTCGGTACAAGGTTTTGTAGTGTCTTGAGCCTTTCGTCAAGTGACCCCACACCTTCGCAAGTGGGTCCGCCCCTGCTTACTTGTCTTGTGACGTCACAGTTAGAGTTACTGTTGTGTGGATTCTCTACGTGAAGTTGTTTCCTCTTAAGCGTTGCCGTTTCTTGGAAGTGATTTTGATCCCAAAAATCAAGCATGGTCGGAAGATTCCCTCCCGCATCACGCCAAGTGGGAACATATCAGGAATCAAGAAAGCATGTTGGTCAGAAGACACAAAACGTTGTTCTGATGATGGTGACGAAGATGGCCATTGTAAAGGCTAGAGAGACTAAGCATCTCATCTTGCGGTTTCTCCTCCTTAGATGATGAACACTGATCAAAGTTGAACATCCCCAGGAGAGACTCCAATTCACCATCAACAAAAACATCCATCTCTCTAACCTTCAACACTTGTATTCCTCCCTTCTTATTCTTCTTGTTAGTTTGTTGTTATAATAGTTTTTGATCTTGAGCAACTATATATAGGTTGGAGATTTTACTCGATGATTTGAGGAAGATTTCGTGATGATAAGAGAAATCAAGAGATTCTTAAACTAATTACAATCATTTGCGTCGAGAACAGGCCGTAATTAAATAAATAATACAAAGGCATGCATGATGAAGAACACGATCAGTCAACTTGTGGGGTCGACAATGAGAGCTGAGACCAGCTTTGTTCCTTCACGACACATTACTATATTTTTTTGATATAACCCATCTATTCAAATATACGTATAAGATCGTTAAGAGATTAGTATAATAATGAGAGACAGTTAACATTGGCCACATAAGAGAAGCAGTGAATAATCTACATTATAAAGAGCCAGTTTCAGCACTCCTGATGCGATACGTCAGCAGGTAAGTGAACCCCACTTTTAAAAAGTGTGAAAAAATGTTAAATATGTTGCTCGAACCCGGATTACTGTGATATAAACACCAACATTTATACCACTAAAGTAAAGGATACTTTGTACATTGGATTTCTTATAGTGGACCCCACACATAACTGTAATGTTTCAATACTCACGTGTAACTTTGATCATCGAAACCTATTTAGTAAAATCCGCATTCTGGCCCAATAAAACTTATAATTGGGCTAAATCTCTTTTGTATGTATCTAGGATTTTTATAGTACTTTGTCTCCACCGATAAACCGAAGTGTTACCTTTTTAGCTTATCAAAAAAAATTCTGAAACTTTTCATCTTCACCTCTCTAAATCTCCAACGACCAGTTATGGTACCGTTTCACCTCTGAAACGACCCGTCTCAGTATATATAATTCCTCAAACAAACCTTGAGACCCATATCTCTTATTAAATTACTCCTAAATTGAACTGTCGCAGCTTTTAGCCAACCTTCGAAGATGTAAGCCTGTTGTTGTTGCTTAATCCGTAGTTGCCCCCGCCACCTTTATCCGCCTAGAACATAGTACCCAGGAAAAGGTATTAAAAATTTGAGTTTCTATGGAATACTATATACCATATTTGTTTAATCAATATTCAAGCTATCAGTTTTAATACTTTAAGCGTATGTTTCTCTGGGCAGAATTCTGAGATCCACGGTTCTATCCCAGTTCGTGTGAATCACTACCATCCATCGCTACGATAGGGGGTCGATCGTGAAAGTTTATTGATCGCTCTGAAGTTGTCCGATTAACTAATATGATGTAAACTTTGTTCTGATGGGCTATAACGGAAAGTTATTTGGTTGCTAGGACTAATAGAGGCTGCAAGGCTGGGTACGTCTTAGGCGGAGCTGAAGGACGGTACAACTAGAGCGCCTATTGTCCGGTTTTTGTCGTGCCAACGTGCTATGGAACTTAAGCCTTCCTAGGAGAATCCAGATCACTTCGAAACGTCGGCTGTCATTTTCAACAGGTACCACCGAGATGTAAATTTTTTTATGTTTGTGGTGTGGTTCGACTCAAGATTGAAACTTTTGCTGATGAAATAATGATTTTGTGGATGCATGTCAATTAGATTTGCGAGGCTACAAACTGGTCACTGTACATTGGCAGGAAAAAAATGGCTATGTATGGTTCAGTTGTAACACCGGTGTGGTGCAATGGGGATGAACATGGTAATCAAAGGTGTGCATAATGTTATTGAGTTCCTCAGCGATGATTCCCCTGACATGGATGTGATCGGAATCTCTGGTGAGTTCCTTTTGTATGTTATTGGTCTGATTTTAAAACAATGCATTTTAGCTTAGTGTCATCTTGAGACTTAAAAACTTGAAATTTATTGGTCAGATAACTTCTTCTCCGACATTAACAAACCTGCTGCAATGAACTGCATCGAGGGACCTGGCAGTAATTAAAAGAGAGATAGAGAACAAGGTGTTGAAAATGAGTGTGTCTGTGTGTCTGGCTTGGTGGAGCTCAATATACTCAAGAACCTCACCGTCTATGTTGTTGCAGGCTCTCTAGGTCGATTCAAATCTCATGCCAGCAACATAGTGTTTGATGTATTCATAGCTACTTGCCAAGATCCAGCCCAAAACATGGAGAGCTCTCAAATTGATGGAAGCCATTAATAGCAATCACCGCACCTTCACTATCTCCACCATCACTGAAGATACCATCATAGAGAACCATGGCAAGGTTGTCTAATTTTACTTGCCATCACGTTCATGTATTTCAGGAGCACAGTGAGAAACATTCTTCCAAGCAATGAAGGTGACGTAGGATTGGCAGCATCATCGGGCCCGTCTGTTTTGGGAGACAAGGTCGATGAGGAATGTGATGCAGCAGATCCTCCAGAGATTTCAGACGCTCAGAACAACCGCAAGCGCTGCCGTGAGTGATTGGAAATATCTATTATATTCCTATCAGCCCGTCAACGTCTTTTCTATGCATTTTTAAACTGCTATTATCTTTGTTTTCCATCATAAACTTTGGATATTTTTTCCCTTGCATGTTTTCTCTGTTCGGAGATTTTATTTCTATTTTGGATTATTAATGAAACGTCGACGGGTTCTAACTCATACAAGATTTGTCAGTGGTGTATTTTTTTGTTTTACCTATTTTTGACATTTTTTTTGTCCACCATAAACTATTTTTAACAAAGTCGAGTAAAACTCTAAAATAAATAATTTTGCAACCGTATAATTTATAATATTTTCTAGAGTTATTAATTTTTTGTAAAAAATAGTTAGTTACAATTCTATATTTTGAAATTAATTTAGGTAAAATAAGAAAATAATTTAATTTATTGTTCGATAAATTGTTTAATTTTTTGAATTCAAATTTTATATTTTGTTCCTTACACTATTTGTTTTATATACTAACAACTACCTAAGTAAATACTAAACAACTTCATAAACTTTATCTTTTGAACATGAAAGCGTTAATAAGCTAATGGTCGATCAAATCATTACGAAAATAATGCATATGAATTCGCCGGTCATTCTTATATCAACTTAATCAAACTGTGTGATTTTCAAATGTTATGTTCATCACCATTATATACAACACGGAAAAACAAAAGTGGAAAAAATAGACTACAAAATCTCGTACACAAAACTACACAATGATCAATAACTTATTCGGTTCCGCGCTTGCGCGGGGGCTATACTCCTAGTAAATATATAGCCACGCCAAAGCCCGACTAATGGAATCATTATCGCAACTTGAACAACACCGAAGAAGAAGAAAATAAAAGAAACTTATTAATCCATGCCGTATTAAACTTTAATTTACGAATTTTCCGATAGGTCTCTCTTAACTAATTTCTTTTTCAGGAAAAAATGCAGCGTGATATATCCGGCGTCTATAAATTATTTTGTTGAAGCTGTGAGCCTTTTTCTTCTGTTTTTTTGTTTGTCAAAGATTTTATATAAATGAATAAAAGTTATTTGTATGAATAATTCAAATTTATACTCTTTCTGCCTAGAAATATTTGTAAACTACATTTTTGAAGAACTTGGTATGGATAATGATGTGTATTGATAAAGAAATGTTTTCACTCCACATTTATTTATGATCATATACCGTACGTGCCACTATGTCTGTGTTAGAATGAGACAATTATTGAGAGTTTATTTCTCGGGAATGAAGAACATGAAGAACATGAGAGAAAGAGAAAGTATGAGAGAGATGTAGATTTCAAAATATAAGAGAGAGAAGGAGATAATAGTTTCCTTAATTTAATTGTAGATCTGTATACAACTATTTAAACACAAGTTGCCTCAATACACAATACAATAAAATATTCATTGTTTTAAAATATCTTCAACGGTCTTCTTATCTCTTCTTATTCTCTTCAATAAAATACTCCAGTACAGTAATCCTTATAAAGCCTTATAAAACTTTATAAGTCTCTAGCTTAATTCTCAAGTCTGGCAACTTACTTCTCAAGTCTGGCAGCTTTCTTCTCAAGTCTGGCAGCTTACTTCTGCTTCATGACAACACTCCCCCTCAAGCTTGACCATATGGAACAAGTCAAGCTTGAAAGCCATGAAGTATTCTCTCATTAAAACCTCAACTAGGTAAAACCCTTTGGGTGAAAACCCAAGTCAAGGAAAAAGAGTAGAACACTTCATGAAGGAGATATCATTGACATGAGAGGTCTATGAGTCCCAATTTTGGATGAATGAACTCACAGACTTTAGTGCTTGCTGCCTTGGTGAAGATATCAGCTAACTGATCTTCACTTCTAGTATAGCAGGGTAAAATGATCTTCTGTTCCACAGCTTGTCTCACCTTGTGACAGTTAACTTCAATGTGCTTTGTCCTCTCATTAAACACTGAGTTTGATGCTATATGTATGGCCGCTTGATTGTCACAGTGCATTGTGACTGGTGTTGTTGTCTTTATGCTCAAATCCTTTAGTAAGTTTCTGATCCAAATGAGCTCACTAGTAAGCTTCCTCATTGCTCTATACTCTGATTCAGCACTTGAACAAGACACCACCTTCTGCTTCGTGCTCTTCCATTTGACCAGGTTTCCTCCAATGAAGGTGCAATAGCCTGTAGTTGATCTCCTATCAACTCTGTCTCCAGCCTAATCAGCATCACAATACCCAACAACTTCAGTACTCTTGTTACATGCCATCCGTACTCCTTGGCCAGCTTCTCTTAGGTACCTTAAGATCCTCTCCACCATATTCCAATGATGCACCTTAGGAGCTCCCATGTGTTGACTCACTTGATTCATAACAAAGCACACATCTGGTCTGGTGATGGTTAGATAGATGAGCTTGCCCACCATTCTTCTATACTTCTTGATATCTCCAAATGGTGTAGACTCATACTCCCCCCCTCTCAGCACCTTGTATCCTTCTTCTAATGAAGTCTTGGCTTTTTTACTCCCAAGTTTTCCTGCCTCATTTAAAATATCAAGTGTGTACTTCATTTGAGATAAGAATAACCCCTCTTTAGAGCGGCAGATCTCAATCCCAAGAAAATACTTCAACTCTCCCAAATCTTTGATATCAAAGGCATTTTTAAGAAATGTTTTAGTTGAGAGAATACATTCCTTGTTGTTACCAGTGATGATAATAACATCCACATAGACTAAGATGACCACAATACATTACTTACTAGTTAATGTGAAGAGGGTGTGGTCAGCTTTTGACTTTACAAAGCCTCTTCCATTGAGGGTGGTGTTCAACTTATGGTACCAAGCCCTTGGAGATTGCTTCAAGCCATAAATTGCCTTCTTTAATCTGAGAACATTTCTTGGCTTCACCATGTTCTCAAGACCAGAAGGTAGTCTCATGTAGACTTCATCCTCCAATTCTCCTTGAAGAAAGGCATTCTTCACATCCATCTGCCATAAATTCCACTCAAGGTTGACAGCAAGAGATAAGAGAATCCTTATAGTGTGAAGCTTGGCCACTGGTGCAAAAGTGTCTAGATAATCTTCACCATATACTTGAGTATATCCCTTGCAACCAGTCTTGTTTTCTTTCTTTCTGGTTTTCCATTGGCTCCATACTTGATAGTGTAGAGAAGTCGGCTTGTCACTGCCTTCTTTCCTTTTGGAAGTTCAGTCTCAAACCATGTATCATTCTTGATCATGGCTCCCATCTCATCTCCAACAGATTCTCTCCACTCCTTGTGTTGCATAGCTTCTTCATATGTTCTGGGAATGTATTCCTGATCCAATTCACTGATGAAGACTTGATGATCTTCTGGATATTGAGCAAGGGAGAATACTGCACTTATTGGGTGAGCTACAGCTTCAGCATTGAAGTAAACTTTTGTGTTAATCCACTGTGAGGGTTTCCTGATCTCTGTACTCCTTCTCAAAGGTTGTATCTGCTCAGGTTCTGCTTCATTTCCTTCACTTGGCGCCTCTACTTGAGTCTCAACATCTGATTCTACCTGAGTCTCAACATCTGATTCTGATGGCATCTTATCTTGATCATGAGCTACTGAGTTCTCTTCAGGTTGAGCTTGTGTAGACTGCTCAACATTTCTACTGCCCCCCCTCATGATCAGGATGAGTGCTCTCAACACTATCAGATGCAGTAGATGGTACATTTTCAGGGATAAGTTCCACCCTTGGTAAAGAAGGCATACTGATTCTCAGGCTCTCCATTACTCTCCTAAGGTTGTTTGCTCTATCTGAGGCTGATTGAGAAAGATCTTTGAGCTCATCCCAACTCTTTCCATCATAATAGCCTCTAGATTCTACAAACTTCACATCCCTTGAGACAAGAACCTTTCTTGACTCTGGATCATAGCACTTATACCCCTTCTGAGTTGGAGAGTAACCAATGAACATAGCTTTTGAGCTTTTAGCATCAAGCTTGTTCCTCAGCTCCCCAGGTATCATCACAAAACAGAGGCATCCAAACACACGCAAGTGGTCCAAAGATGGTTTGGTCTTGTTTAGGACCTCAAAAGGAGACATGTCGTTGAGGACTTTAGTTGGAGTTCTATTGATCAGATAAGTAGCAGACATCACAACATCACTCCAGAATCTTTTTGGAACATTGGTGTGGAACATCATTGATCTTGCTACCTCCATCAAATGTCTGTTCTTCCTCTCAGCAACTCCATTTTGTTGAGGAGTGTAAGGACAACTTGTCTGGTGAGTAATCCCATGTTGAGCAAGATATTGCTTGAATGCATGACTTGTATACTCTCCACCATTATCTGATCTTAGGATTTTCAGCTTGGCATAGAAATGGTTGCAAATATGGGTCTGGAAATTCTTGAAAGCATCCAACACCCTGTCCTTA
Source organism: Brassica napus (assembly GCF_020379485.1). Lineage (NCBI taxonomy): Eukaryota > Viridiplantae > Streptophyta > Magnoliopsida > Brassicales > Brassicaceae > Brassica > Brassica napus. The sequence goes on along the minus strand of NW_026014488.1, from coordinate 72,791 downwards.
GACGGAATTAGTGTCACCCAAGTGTATTTGGATTTCTCATTCATGAAAGTGACAAAGTATTTGTGGTTCTCTCTGGACACACATGAAGCAGTCTATACATCAGAGTGAACTAGGTCAAAACATCTTTCATAGAGGGTGCTAGACTGTGGGAAGACTCATAGATGGTGCTAGACTGTGGGAAGACTGTTCTACAATGCTTCCCCAATATGCAAACTTCATAATCATCATTCTTGAAGACCACACCTGGAAGCATCAAGTTTAGGGCTCTTGTATGAGGATGTCACAACCTAGCATGCCATAGTGTGCTATCAACCGCGCTGTATGTACTAGCCAAACACTGAGAAGTAGGTGGTCTAGACATCTCTATCTTCTGAAGATGATAGAGTTCATTGTGAACGTGCCCCTTTCCAATCATTTGGCCTGTCTTTTTAAGTCCTGAAATTCAACCTCATCTGGTCTAAAGACAACCTGACAACTCAGATCAACAGTAGCCTTTCTCACGGATAGCAAGTTTGATGTAAATTGAGGCATATACAAGGCAGTAGATTCCCTATCAAACAACCTAAGGTTCCCTATCCCTTCTATCTTAATCTTATCACCATTTTCTATTTGAACATTCACTGAGACAGGCTGGACATCACTAATCAAGTGATGGCTTGCTCCTGAATCTATAATGATAGGTTTAGGGTCAAGAGAGTGTGTACCAGCCTTCTTGGATGAGATAAAAGCTTGGATAAGGGAATGTAGGTCACTCATGGTTGCTGGACCATATGTGTTGGCTGCACTATCAGTACTTCTCCATGTTCCTTCTTCATTTGAACCACCAATGACAGATGAATACATGGTTCGACCTAGTATCGATGGATGCGTAAACTCCTTGATTACATTCCTGGCTTGATTCAAGTCACTTCTTCTTGGCATATTGCGCTTCTTATGTTGTTCCTTAGCCTTCTTGTACTCTGGAAACAACACCATGTTGGAGTTCTCCCTCATGGAGAGATATGAACCAGTGGACAATAGATTGTTCCTACTGATTTTAAGATAAACTGGACTTTGATGAAGCTTTTCCTGATATGGCTGAAGCTTTCTTGAGTTCCAGAGAATAGGGTACTCCTCTATCTTGAGTTCTGGTGAGGTTCTTCTCTTTTGAAAGACTTTTGGACCAGTGGATAAAATGATGTATCCAACAGATTTTGAAGATAATCTGAGAAAGAAAGAAATTTGCGGAAGCTTTTGTGAGGTTCAGGAGCTTAATGCTCTGATACCATGTTAGAATGAAAGAATTATTGAGAGTTTATTTCTCGGGAATGAAGAACATGTAGAACACGAGAGAAAGAGAAAGTATGAGAGATGTAGATTTCAAAATATAAGAGAGAGAATGAGAGAATAGTTTCCTTAATTTAATTGTAGATCTGAATACAAGTATTTAAAGGCAAGTTGGCTCAGTACACAATACAATAAAATATTCATTGTTTTAAAATATCTTCAACGGTCTTCTTCTCTCTTTTTCTTCTCTTCAATAAAATACTCCAGTATAGAAATCTTTATAAAACCTTATAAAACCTTATAAAACCTTATAAGTCTCCGGCTTAATTCTCAAGTCTGACAGCTTACTTCTCAGGTCTGACAGCTTACTTCTGCTTCGTGTCAACAGCTTGTACCTGTAAGTTTTCTTTTCCTTAACTGAATTTATTTTAAATTCCATGATTTTATTGTGTTTTTCCGTAATTTATAGTGTATTGTAAATGGTAACTTTAGAAGAATGTTTCATCGTAGTCAACTTTACCTTTTTAAGATACAATCAATTGCATACATGAAAAATTAGCTGCATGCTGATAAACATCATTTCAAAGCAAATTGGTATAAATTCATCAAGTTACTTTCCTAATTATACTAGACATAATCTCTTAAAAGTCCTATAGTTTTTATATATACATATATGTTGCATCTTTTCTTGCAAGTGTCATTATGAGTAAGTTCAGACTTCAGAGTACAAAACTAGAACTCAAAGTATAATTGTAATGGGTATGATTCATCAAATGATTGAATGCGCATGCGTTAGAAATCTACCTCTGTCAACGCAAAAATGCATGTTACCATTCATGCCTGTATGTTTTCGGTTTTGTGCTGGATTAAACGATTAGGAAACAAAACCAAACAAAAGAAAATGTGAAAATAACTTTTATTTGATTTATACATTAGGTACCGTCCACTCGAAGAGCTTAACATTTTTAGATGCAAAATAAGACGAAAATTCAACAATTTATATTAAGTATTTATATAAATCCCTTGTTATCAATGATATATATAGTATACATTAGTTAACCTTGTTATGGGCATGCCAAAAGAATAAGCTAATTTGTACGTATTATAGTTGACTCTTAAATGATTTTAAAATGTTATCTGAGCTTTTTGTCTTTTAAAAAGGCTGGGAGGCAAATTGTCTTAGAGTTATAAAATGTCAAGTTAGGTATCACTACAATAAAACAGCGGCATACTGAGGGAAAAAATCGTCGGTATGTCGTCGGAATAACGCTATTCCGACGACATACCGACGAAAAAAGTCCTCGGAAAAAACTCCTCGGAAATTCATCTTTCCTCGGAAATCCCTCGGAAATTTCCGACGGAATTCCGAGGAAATGAATTTCCTCGGAATTTTCCGAGAAATTTTTTCGTCGGAAATTCCTCGGAATATTCCGAGGAAGATGTCGTCGGAATATTCCGAGGGATACACTTCCTCGGAATATTTCCAAAATTAAAAAAAAAATTATAAATTTATTTTTTTAAATTGAAATTCGAAAATATAAAATTAAAATTGAAATAGAAAACATATTTAAAATACAAAAAATAATAAAATAGTTTTTATAAATAAAAAAAATGTTTTATAAATACAAAATTAGTTTTAATAAATATAAATATTTTTATAAATATGAAATCATCTTTTTATAAATACAAAATAGTTTTTATAAATACAAAAAATAATAAAATAGTGTTTATAAATCAAAAAAATGTTTTATAAATACAAAATTAGTTTTAATAAATATAAATATTTTTATAAATATGAAATCATCTTTTTATAAATACAAAATAGTTTTTATAAATACAAAAATAATAAAATAGTGTTTATAAATCAAAAAAATGTTTTATAAATACAAAATTAGTTTTAATAAATATAAATATTTTTATAAATATGAAATCATCTTTTTATAAATACAAAAAATAATAAAATAGTGTTTATAAATCAAAAAAATGTTTTATAAATACAAAATTAGTTTTAATAAATATAAATATTTTTATAAATATGAAATCATCTTTTTATAAATACAAAAAATAATAAAATAGTGTTTATAAATCAAAAAAATGCTTTATAAATACAAAATTAGTTTTAATAAATATAAATATTTTTATAGATATGAAATCATCTTTTTATAAATACAAAATAGTTTTTATAAATACAAAAAATAATAAAATAGTGTTTATAAATCAAAAAATGTTTTATAAATACAAAATTAATTTTAAAATATGAAATCATCTTTTATAAATCCAAAAATCGAATTTATATACAAAGAATGTTTTGTATATTTAAAAATAGTTTTTATAAATACAAAAATAAAAAAATAGTGTTTATAAATAAAAAAAATGTTTTATAAATACAAAATTAGTTTTAATAAATATAAATATTTTTATAAATATGAAATCATCTTTTATAAATCCAAAAATCGAATTTATATACAAAAACGTTTTGTAAAATCGAATTTATATAGAAAAAACTTTTTGTAAATACAAAAATAATAAACAATTTGTAAAACAAGTTCTAAATCAATTCAACACAACCAAATCACAATTCTAAACCTATTACACAACAAATCACAATCCTACCCAATCACCCTAACAAAAATCTATCAAAAAACTTCTAAAATCATCAAATCTACTTAAAAACCTAACAAATAGGACCTAAGAGAGTGAGATAGGGTCCTTACATGATTTGTAAGGGAATGGAAAGGATTCGCCGGAGAGATCGTCGCGAGAGAAGGTGGAGAACGCCGGAAGGAGAGAGAGATCGCCGGAGAGGAAGAAGAGAGAAATGGGGAAGAAGATGCGGTTCGAGTTTATAAAACCTTCGGTCTGACGGATATTTTCCGTCGGAATTCCCTCAGTATTTTCAATTTCAATTTTCGCGAAATATTTGGCGGCTTGTTTGCCCGGTTAAATGAAAATATTCCGAGGAAATTCCGACGGCCACTTAAATATCCGTCGGAATTTCCTCAGAATATTTTCATTAATTCGAGGAAAAAGAATATCCTGTGCATATATTTCTATTAATTTATATTGTTCCTCGGAATTTCCTCGGAATATTCCGAGGAAATACCGAGGAACTAGTGTTTGGGGTTTCAAAACATCAATTTTTTTGCCGTATTTCATTTCTTATACAATTGTAATGCATACCATTGAGGATTCTTTGTATAGATGAGCATAAACCATGAAATAACAAATTTCAAAACGAATTGTAAGTATTCCATTTACCGTTCATTAAAGTGTATAAGTGTTTCTCTTATGTTGTGGGGATTTCGTTCATACAATCGGAAAAATATTTATTATAGGGTAAGGAACAAATTTTTGACTTCATAATGAACGTAAGACACTTAATAAGGGTTATATAGGTGTTATTCAAACCGCAAAACGTTGTTTTCGGTTTAAAAACCCTATTTCCTCGGAATTTCCTCGGAATATTCCGAGGAAATTCCGAGGAAACCCTTTTCTTCCTCGGAATTCCGTCGGAATATTCCGAGGAAATTCCGAGGAACTAGTGTTTGGGGTTTCAAAACGTCAATTTTTTTTTAAAACGGATCGATCTATGGATATATGTCCAAAAACGCATCGATCGATCACTAAGATGGACCAAAGCGTAACAATGTGATCGATCGATGAGATTATCCCATCGATCGATCTAGGATATCAAGTGTTCCTCGGAATTTCCTCGGAATATTCCGAGGAAATTCCGAGGAACTACTGTTTTGGGTTTCAAAATCTCGAATGTTTTTTTATAAACGCATCGATCGATGGATTTATGTCCAAAAACGCATCGATCGATCACTAAGATGGACCAAAGCGTAACAATGTGATCGATCGATGGGTATATGTCCAAAAACGCATCGATCGATCACTTGTTCGACGGAATTTCCTCGGAATTTTGTGAGGAACACATTTCTCCTCGGAATTTCCTCGGAATATACCGACGGATTAATGTTTCCTCGGAATTCCGTCGGTATATTCCGAGGAAATTCCGAGGAAACCCAAAATTTGGGCTTCCTCGGAATTTTCTCGGAAATTCCTCGGAAAATTCTGAGGATTTCATTTTCCGTCGGAATGTCCGTCAGAATACCGATGTTTTCTTGTAGTGTATGTACATAGGATAGATGATAAATAAACATATTTAACAATATTAGGACGGCACGAAATAGAGTTGGAGATTCCGACAAGATGAGATTCAAACTCGTTTTTTTTGTTTTAAGATCATCACCACATAAAATCTTCATAACTTTAAAATAAATTTATTGAAATCACAGCTTGAAGATATGTTAAGTTGTCTCTAAGTTTCAAAAGTAGAGGACGGGTTAATGTACAATGCACCTTACGGATCTTGCCTATTTGTTTATTGCCTTCCTAAACTGATTATTACTCCTCTAACTTTCGAAGTCAGTGAATATACACACGGGTTCATGGAATGTGTCGTTTGTATTATACCCCTTTTGATACTCTTAAAGGTATAATATCACATCAAATGATATTATTCTCCGGCTTATTGTGTTTTTTTTAACATGCATGTTATATAAAAAAGGAAAGTAATTTGTTGTGGCATGATCACTGCTTTTTTTCTTGTCTCTCTTAACTTCAGAATGTCTTATATTCATATTCCATCAAATTGATGTACACAAAGTATGTTTGGCAGATTAGTTGAACTTCGAATACGACGAATAGTACTACCCAAAACTTTGGTGGAAAACGTACACTAGTACACATGTCTACAATAGATTGAAACCATTAATTATACTATTCTACTAAATTTTTTTCGTTATACATTAAAGTGAGGTAATCATGAATTCATTGTGATAACTTATAAGAGTACACTTTTCCAAATTAAAAAGAAAGTCGGTAGTTTTAGCAACGTTTACTTATCTTTAATTTATTAATAATCATAATGTTAATTATCCGTCATCCATTGAAGTGTTGACTTCTCTAATGATGTACATAATTGAAGTTAGCTTCTCAAAGAAGATGGTGTATTTTTAGATTTAGACCACCTCCAATGGTAGGAATTCAGGATGGCTTTTTAAGATTATTTTAGTCATAAATTTTGAAAATTTTTAAATAAAAAACCTCTCTAAAAATAATGGTTCCAATGGTATAACCTCAAGTAAGGTTCTAAAAAATATTATTCCTTGCCATTCCCATACAAACTTTTGTTTACCCTTTATGGTTTTTGGATATCTATCCATATGTGAATCCTGTTGTATCAACTCTTCCATCTGCAACAATGAAAACACCACAACCGCAAATCAAAACACTCTCATTCTCATATTCACCAATCAATGATAAAGCAAGCTAGAGAGACATATACCCATTTCCAGAGAAATCAAAATGGAAAGCGCTGATCTCTCTTCTTTCTCTAAGTCAAGGGACAAGTTAATATGGGATCTGACCGGAGAATCTGTTGCTGTTGAGATGGAGGATGGCTAGATCCAAGAGAAAAGAGAGGTCTTTGACGATGGTGCCTTTGAGATTCGCTTTGTTTAGATCTATGGTGGTTACGGACGAGCCTGAACAGAACCAGGATCAGAATTAGGGTTTCCGCCACCGCCAACCCAAACTCCACCTTCGTCCATTCCTACACCAATGCCGTAGTCACCGACGAATGTACCCAGCCTCTGCTTGATCCAGTTGACACGTATAGGTTCTTACAATCTCTTAAACTCTCTTTACAGAACCGGTTTTAAAATTTAATTTCTTTTTGATTTATTTTTTTTAGCTTTTTTGTTCAGAAACCCAGGTTAAAAACTCTGAGTTTGCTCTTAGGTATAATTAAATTAACAGCCGTTCAAACAAAAAAGTATAATCTATATTATAATAGGAGAGTTTTTACTCTCTCCTAAAGGTATCCACGTCATCACTTCTCTGTTTGGTGGGACCTACAGAATTAGTCATTTTTTGCTGGCTCGAAAGCGCAAAGACAAGAATTTGTCCTAAAGGTATCCACGTCATCACTTCTCTGTTTGGTGGGACCTACAGAATTAGTCATTTTTTGCTGGCTCGAAAGCGCAAAGACAAGAATTTGTGTCATTATCGATGGGCCAATCTTAATTGATTCAAGAGCCCATTAGATAACAAAACTGATATGTTAATCTACAAACTTATCCATCCCTATATATTATTTGAGAATCATTACAACTTTTTTTTGTAGCCATATGTCATCATTACGATGATTGTTAGAATTATTAGAGAAATATGTTGGTCCATCTAATTATATAATAAGTTTTTTATTAAACTAACAATAAATTCATCATTAATGTACTTTAATATTTTCTTAAATAAAATTTACGAAATTGTCTAATGTGGCTAAAGTATATAAGGCAATTAATGATTTTGAATAATAAAGATTTGATAAAAAATAGTGTATATTCTATCATATTTGTTTAATTTTAAACTATTAAATAAATTAAACAACCACAATAACCATATAATAAAAATTTGGATTTTTATGTATATGTTATATTTTGAATTTTTACAAACGGCTATAAATTACTAAAACTGTAAGAGTCTCACATTCAAATTTTATGATCAATGGTTAAAAAATTTGTTATGACAAAATACAAATGATTACAAAAATTATATAAGTAAAAAGTCTAATTTAATTAATTATTAAGATTAATATATATATCATTTTAAATTAAACTATAAACCATATAAAATACAATATTTTAGTTTCAAAATTTTACTTTGAACAATTTTTTTGATAAAAGTTTAGAACGATCATTGACAACTTATTTTTTTAAATATAAATTACTAAAACTATTAATCCCACAATGAAAATTTTGTTATCAGTATTTTATTTTTTTTTACAAAAGATATAAATGATCAAAAAACTATATGAGTAGAAATCATCATTTAATAGACATTAATATTAAAAATATACTAAAATATATTATCTATGTTAGTATCATTTAAATTTAATTACATATCCTATCAAATATAAAAAAAATATTTTTTGGATTAATAAAATTGATTTATATGTTCGCACCAATTTAATTATATATTTAATAGTTACTGAACTTTAATTATTTAATATATATTATTATTTCATAATATGTAAAAATATTTAATACATAAAATAATTTATATATATATATAATGTTGATTCCGCGTAAGGCGCGGATCTTAACCTAGTATTAATATTGTTACTTCTCCTTTCGTTCCCTTTGCTGTTTTCTAAAAAGCCATAGGAGAGTTTTTATTCTCTCCTAAAGGTATCCACGTCTATCACTTTTCTGTTTGGTGGGACCTACAGAATTAGTCATTTTTTGTTGGTTTGAAAGTGCAAAAGACCCATTATTGATGGGCCTGATTCAAGAGCCCATTAGATAACAAAACTGATATGTTAATCTACAAACTTAACTTCTCCTTTTGTTTCCTCTGCTGTTTTTCTAAAAAGCCAATTGCATATTCTTGGCTCAACGCATTCCTACACTTTGAAAACGATTATTGAAATCACATGACAAATCCTCTTCCTCTTCAACTTCCAATATCTCTCTCTCTATACATGACGAAATGAAGCCTCTGAGGAGACATTGGAGAAGGAAAATCATCGGGTCAATCGTCTCTTCCGTTAAGACATCCGTCCCGGTAGGTAATTTAGTTCATGTACATATCTGAATTTCTGAGCAGATTGATCAAGGTTCGATGAAACCTTGGTTTGGATCTTGCGATTCTTGGGTGGATAAGAAGCGATTTGTCTTATGTTCTGTGGTTTTATGTATATTGTGTTTTTGTGTATATTTGTGTTTTTTGTGATTTGTTCAGAACGAATCAATTGATTTATGTTCTCAGTTTGTGTTTGCAGTTACATAAAGGATCGTTCTCAGAATAACAAAGTAAGATGAGTGGTAGTGGAGTTAAGAGTTTCTGGAACCACAAAGACACCTGCAGATTTCCTCAAACCCATCTGTGAGACCGTTGTGGTGAAACTCATTATGGAGGTGAGAATACTCTCTTTCTTTGTACATATCTTCTTCTTTGTATTCTTCTTATGTTGGGGCTAACGTTAAGGATGTGGCTAAAGTGCAGTAGAGTGATGTGAATTTGAATGCGCTGCAGTTTACGCCACAGAGAGCGCTAACTACAGTGTCGTCTTCCTTATTCTGAGTTGGTGGAAGATAAACGGAGAGTGGTGTTGTTGGTGACCGAGCGGTGAGCTTATCAGCCGCAACTGGTTCTTCCAAATTACAAGCTTGTGAACCAGTAAGAATCACCTTTGTCTGAGCTCACGATCAACTCAAAACAAATAATTACAAACCTCACGATAATGCTGGAGAAAATGTTCATGTTGCCATGGCCGTCAGTTCCACCATTTACAACAAATCCTTGAGGTGAATTATGTCCACTGTTATAGTTGTTATACTCTTTGCTCAATGTTTTCGAATTTCTTATTTGAGTAATTGTACAATACAAGGTAAATAAGGTGAAGGTGGTGGTTGAGATTGTGGTCTGTATACAGCTCTACTGTACTAGGTTACAAGTTTTTTGGACATGTTTTTTGTTTTGTTTTCGTGATCAGTTTTGTCTAGGTTCTTTACCTTTCCTTATCATGTTGACTTATTTCATACATTTAACTAAAATGTTATCTCATCCATTGTTACAATAGACTGTGGAGTTCCTCTGCACTGGAGAATTTGTCAGTACTGAAACTACTACATCTCCTGCTCAAAATGCTATTGAAAGCTTCAGCATGGATCCTCATCATTCACATGTGCATACTGCCATAACGACAACACAGTTGGAGTTCTCAGGTTATTCTTCCATAGCTCAAGTTTAGCTAAACCTAATGTCCCAATTTGAGGATACACTCACCACTTCTGTACATTGTTCACGCTGAACTTTTGCAGGTACTGTGTCCATTTCTATGGGTCAGATAGGACAAATTTCGCTGGGTTTGTGGCATTTGATGGAGAGATGACTAAGCTAAACAACTTACGTGCAGCAGAAGTTGCTCAATTAATGGTAACACCACCGAGAACTATATACAATTAATGGTTTATATCTTTCAAAAACACCAATACAACATACCTCACCAGCATTTTTACACAGGATCCAGGTTTGGAGAACCCCGACCAAAGACCCCTCCCACAATGCTTAAAGGATTTGGTTGGCACCACTATAACTTCACATTTAAAGCTGTCCCCATTCAACTTTTCCTCAAAGCAGCAGTCCTTCACAATATCAAGGATCATTGATCGCAATCAACGTTCACCACTCCCAAAATTTGCTGGAAACGTAAGTTTAAGAAGTAGCTAAACATGTTTTAAACTTTTCTTATTATGACTACAGCTATTGATAGGGTTCATGGGCAGGGAGCTGATGATAACACTGGAGATGATATGCTTGGAGCTGCTAAAACTACGCTCTCCACTGATGTCACCAAGGATGGCGCTGGTGAGCGTAATAGTGTTGAAGTCCAAGCTGACAGTGCAGACCTTCACGAGGAGAGCATAGAAGTCGTCTAGACGAACAAATCTGGAAAAAAATATTGATTTCATAGTTTCAACTAGTGAAATAACTTGTTTAACAAATATAAGTCTTCTCCAAACAACCAGAATCTCAAACAAAAGTGACTCACCAAGAATCGTAAGTTTCCATGGCTCTATGACCCATACAAATTTTAGAATCAAAGTTTTGGGTTTTTTGAGATGAATATGGAGAGAAAGTGAAAGAGAGATGTTGTTTTTAGTTCATAAGAATTGAGAAAGAAGAAGTGTAAATTGATTTGAGGTGCATTAAGAGCTTCAAATTATTTGTTCATGGTGGTTGGTGTATTGATGGCCATGACAATCTTGTAAATATTTGAAGATGGTGAGGTTGAGAGAGTAAAAATGTCATTTTCGAAAAAAAACTAATGACATTTTCGTAAATAATGTGAATTTATGGGGTGAATAAGACAAAAAAAAAATCCAAAAAACATATGTTAGTTTTAAGTCTGACTTCATGTTTTGAGTCAATTTTGCAAATAACCCAATAAACCCTTGATTGTATAGATTGTAGACGAGTGTCTGATTTAAAATTAATTGGTAATAAATATATAAATTTATGAGGATGGTTGGAGAAAGCTGTTAGTATTATAGACAACTTTAATTCTCTCCACATCACTAAATTAAAAGCAGTCAAGCTTTGGTTAATTTTTTAAATTTCACAGTTTTTGTGGCTGTGGAGAGCTAATTTTTAGAGTATTCTTTCAACTGCTTTGAAAAATGTTTTTTCTCCTTTTTGTAAAACATATATGCTTCATTTCTTCTATAGTAATACGTTTCACTAACATACATATAATACTATATTTCTTACATATATAATCCACAAAAATGTTACAAATATTATTAAAATATGTATATATATATATGTGTATATAAATTAAAAATTTCACATACATATGTAAATAAAAATTACATATATTAATTTACATCATAATCAATTTGTAATTTCTACAATAAATTATTAACTTCTAAATTTTATTTTAATTTTCAAATATTACTATTTTAATGTTAAAGGCCAATCATGCTTTCTTTGAAAAATCTTTAACTAAAATCTTACAACTACATCACAAAATCATACCGTATAAATTCTATATCAAAAATATAAATCTACAGCTGCAACCAATCATACTATATCTTTCTTACATATTGTTTAAGATCTTTTTCAATTTTTGATGTAAGACACTGTTCTTCTCCACATCTAAAACAGATTGGAATTGTTTTGTTCATCAATTTGATTTTGGTATTAAAAGACTTTGGCATGGCGTCTTTCGTTTGGCATAATTAGCCATTAATATTTTGGCTAAACTTCAATTATATATCTTCACATAAAAAAACTAAAGTCGGCCGAATGATTAAACTATATATCTATATAACAGTTAGTTCAATTATATATGTTTACAAAATAGTGCGAGAAAAAGCTGCTATTTTATTAGTCACAGTTGACTTCTTCATATTTTAATAACATGATTACATTAATAAAAAGTACCAAGTTATTAGAACCATAATGAAGAAAAAGACAAAAATAAGTTTAAAGAATAACAAAAGTTATTAGAATGAACAAGAAGAGAAAGTGGTACGTCCAAAAGTAGACCTCTCTCTGATATGGCCCAATGAAAGAGATTCGTATGTTCTAAATCGGTTTCTTTACAATTAGATTGTATATAACTTGTATTACAAGCCCTTCACATGAGCCGAGACAAAAGGTTGTGATGAAATCCCATGTCAAGTCCATTGTAAGCCAATGGTGCGTACATCCATAGCTCATCGGAGCTCAACAACAACATTTTGTACATATATGCATTTTGGTTAGTACAAACTTACAACATATACATAGATGTTAAAGACTCTAACAAAAACACAAACCGAAAAAAAAATTGTGCATACCTTGATTTGAAGCTGCAAGAACTTCACGTAATGGACCGCTTCTTCAAGCATCGTGCTTATATCGACTTTTGTCCCATTCGGTACAAGGTTTTGTTGTGTCTTGAGCCTTTCGTTAATCTTCTTTCTTCGTTTCTGAAAAAAGTAAATTGAACTACTTATTAAAAGTTCCTTGAAACCTTGTAATGGGACAGTTTAGTTATTCTCAATTGGTTTTGAAATAAAAATTTTGAATTGTTCAAAAGTTATCTTACCAGAGCATAAAGGCTTTGAGGATCAGTAGCTGTCCCTTTCGTGGCTCTTGTTTTGCCTTTAGCACTTGTGACGGAAGCCTTTTCATCGTCTGAACTGTTGCTTTGGCTCTGACCATCTCTCCAATTAGTGTTGCTTTCATCGACTGTATTGCTTTCCTGGTTTACCCTCTGCTTTTTCTTGGCTTTGACAAGCTCCTATATCACGTTAATGATGTTGTATTTGGTTTATTGCAAAGCAATCATGAATAAAAAGAGCATTATATACATTATTGATCGTGCACTTACTTGTCTTGTGACGTCACAGTTAGAGTTACGGTTGTGTGGATTCTCTACGTGAAGTTGTTTCCTCTTAAGCGTTGCCGTTTCTTGGAAGTGATTTTGATCCCAAAAATCAAGCATGGTCGGAAGATTCCCTCCCGCATCACGCCAAGTGGGAACATATCAGGAATCAAGAAAGCATGTTGGTCAGAAGACACAAAACGTTGTTCTGATGATGGTGACGAAGATGGCCATTGTAAAGGCTAGAGAGACTAAGCATCTCATCTTGCGGTTTCTCCTCCTTAGATGATGAACACTGATCAAAGTTGAACATCCCCAGGAGAGACTCCAATTCACCATCAACAAAAACATCCATCTCTCTAACCTTCAACACTTGTATTCCTCCCTTCTTATTCTTCTTGTTAGTTTGTTGTTATAATAGTTTTTGATCTTGTGCAACTATATATAGGTTGGAGATTTTACTCGATGATTTGAGGAAGATTTCGTGATGATAAGAGAAATCAAGAGATTCTTAAACTAATTACAATAATTTGCGTAGAGAACAAGTCGTAATAAAATAAAATAATACAAAGCCATGCATGATGAAGAACACGATCAGTCAACTTGTGGGGTCGACAATGAGAGCTGAGACCAGCTTTGTTCCTTCACGACACATTACTATATTATTTTGATATAACCCATCTATTCAAATATATGTATAAGATCGTTAAGAGATTAGTATAATAATGTGACAGTTAACATTGGCCACATAAGAAAAGCGGTGAATAATAAATATATAGCCACGCCAATGCACGACTAATGGAATCATTATCGCAACTTGAACAACACCATGATAGGATACAACGGTCGGGTTCACTACTAACTTCATGATAGGATACAACGGTCGGGTTCAAGGTTACTTTAAAGGGAAGCGGGGCTTAAGGCAGGGTGATCCTCTTTCTCCTTATCTCTTTGTGGTAGCGATGAACATCCTCTCCGTTATGCTGAACAAAGCCGCTGCGGACCTAAAGATTAAGTATCATCACAAGTGCGCTACTTCCAAGCTCACCCACCTTTGCTTCGCTGACGACCTCCTTATATTCATTGACGGTTCTATAGAATCAGTGCAGAATGTCCTCCAGGTCCTTAAGGAGTTTGAGATGCGGTCTGGGTTGGCGGTTAGTATAGAGAAGTCCTCCTTCTTTGCCTCGGGCCTTACTCAACAAGAATTAGATGCCATCAAAGTCTCCACTGGAATGCAACAAGGATCCCTCCCGGTTCGTTACTTAGGAGTCCCACTAAGTTCGAAAAAACTCTCCCTGGCTAACTGTGAGGTCCTCCTGCATCAAATAAAAGGAAAGATGACTTCTTGGAGTGCAAAAACTCTATCCTTTGCAGGACGACTGTTACTCATTAAGACTGTCATAGCGGGCATTAATAACTTTTGGTGCTCAACATTCATCCTTCCTAAAGAATGCATCCGGCGTATCAACTCTATATGTGGTCACTTCCTGTGGCAAGGAAACTTAGAAGGAGTCCATAACGCTAGGGTATCTTGGGAGATGGTTACTAAGACTAAGAAAGAGGGAGGATTAGGCATCAAAGATTTGGGAATTTGGAACAAGGCATGTTGTTTAAAGCTCATCTGGCTACTATTCTTCCAATCAGGTTCAGTTTGGGTCGCATGGTACAGAAATGAGGTGCTAAACAGGTGTATTAACAACTTTTGGACAGCAAAGATAAGCCCTACGAACTCATGGCTGGATAACAAACTCCTAAAGCTACGAGGAGAGGTGTTTACCTGGATAAAATTGCGTGTGGGAGATGGGACTGATTGTCGGTTTTGGACTGATAATTGGTCTCCGTTTGGCTCCCTACAGACATATCTCCTTAGAAATTCGACGTCAAGGTTAGGCATTCCAGCGACAGCTACTCTTTCAGAGATCAATGAGGATGGAAACTGGCTGCTCCCTCCTGCTCGTTCAGAAGAACTTCTAAACCTCCAAGTTTATCTTACTGAACTCACATTAACTGCAGGAAAAGACCGTTATGAATGGGTGCTGGAAGATAAACCTCTAACTAAGTTTGTGACTGGAGATGTCTATACTAAGCTGAAGGGGGAGACTCAAACATTACCATGGACAAAATTGGTGTGGATCAAAGGTGGTGTCCCTAAACATAGTTTTCTCACTTGGCTCTTTGCTCTTGACCGATGTCCAACTCGTGATCGCCTCCTCCGATGGGGCCTGCAAACAGACTCTACCTGTCTTCTCTGCAACATGGCTGATGAGTCTCGGGACCATCTTTATTTTCTGTGCCCTTTTGCGTGGAGTCTATGGACATTAGTGGCGCAAAGATGTAGGCTTGTCTCCGACGGACGTTGGGATCACTGCCTCACTCAACTACAATCACTATCAGGCAACAAATATGTGAGAAGGGTTACCTTGTTGGGATGGTAATCAACCGTTTATTGGATTTGGAGTGAAAGGAACAATAGACTACATCGAAACTCTTACCGCACGGTGGATGCTCTGTTTCGTCTTCTCGACAGACAAATTAGAGATAAGTTTTTGAGTCATCGTGATCACAATCCCCTTCTGGCGTCGAAACTTATGCAAATCTGGCTCCCATCTGATTGACTCTCTCTCTACGGACTGATCGAAGTTGTTTCCACCATCAACATCCACAATTGGGCCATAAGTGTGGTTATATCTGATCTTTAACTATTGGGTTTGTTTTTAACTATTAGATTGTTTTTATGGGGTTGTTTTCTATTGGCTTTGGGCCGTTTAACTATAGCCTTTGGGCTTGAAACTCTTTTGTATTTTTTCTGCAATTTCAATATGAAAGCCATTAGTCAAAAAACTTGAACAACACCAAAGAATAAGAAAATAAAAGAAACTTATTAATCCATGCCGTATTAAACTTTAAATTACGAATTGTCCGATAGGTCTCTCTTAGCTAATTTCTTTTTCAGGAGAAAATGCACCGTGATATATCCGGCGTCTATAACTTATTTTGTTGAAGCTGTGAGCCTTTTTCTTCTGTTTTTTTGTTTGTCAAAGATTTTTATATAAATGAATAAAAGTTATTTGTATGAATAATTCAAATTTATACTGTTTCTGCCTAGAAATATTTATAAACTACATTCTTGAAGAACTTCGTATGGATAATGATGTGTATTGATAAAGAAATATTTTAACTCCACATTTATTTACGATCATATACCGTACGTACCACTATGCTTGTACCTGTAAGTTTTCTTTTCCTTGACAGAAATCTCTATTATTAAAAGAAAAATACACATTAAAAAATATCCCTTAATTTTCTAATTTATTTACACTTCTATGTTATTGAGAATTAAATTAAACTACCTATTTTAATGCTTGTCTTTTCCAGTTAAATTAATGAGTTTTCTTTAATCAAATTTAACTTAATGTTATTAAATAAACCTATCTATTTTAATGTTTGTCTTTTCCAGATAAATTAATGAGTTTTCCTTAATCAAATTTAAACTTAATGTCATTAAATGAACCTAAAATACATCAAATTTAACGTAGCTTATTACGTACGAGTACAACTAATAATGAACTTTAATTTTATTTTTACGAAAACGTGAATCACTTGATTTATGTAATATTTAAAATATATTAACTACAATATAACAAATGCATATAAACCACCTATACTTTAGTTTGAAATGATCATGTTCAAGTTTAGTCAATTTACATCATGCATCGATCGATGTACAATATTCAAACCACCTATAGTTTTCGTTTTCTTTATAGGATGTATCAACCAACCAATCATCCCATTGATTTTCTAAGCTTTATAAAAAAACAAATCAATAAATACAAACTCAAAATCCAATATCTTCTATTAATCAAAACAAAATATCTTCAATGTCGTATCTTTAATGTACCTATTAAATATAGAAACTGTAACCATTTATAAGAATAGATTTGATTCCAACCAATTGATCTATTACTTCGGTAATTGATTTGCATGCAGAAGAGGAAACAATAAATTTAAAATTTAAAAAATATAAAGATATAGAGATTCCAACCAATTACATATATTTGCGTATGATTTCCGCATAATAAGCTTCAAATTGAACATTGAAAAAGATAGAGAGATTTTTTTTAATCTTTTACCGACACAAACTTAAACAAAACGAAGAGTTAAATGTAACTTTTTTTTTGTTACACTTTCCAGAAAAAACGGTTACAACATGGGCTTTCATAATATGACCTTTTAACATATTAATGATATGGACATTTAATAATTATCTTGACGAAAAACAAAGACTATAAATAATTTATTATTAATAAAATTATGAAATTATTTACAATTTGATGACTAATTCATCGCCCTTTTTTATATGTTAAATTTTTTATAGAAGTTTAAAAATCATTTTATTTTCTTTAAACATTTATAACTAATTTATAATCTTTTATGCCATACTAGGTCATAATATAATATTTCTTCATATTTTACATTAATAACCATTGTTTTTATATATCGCCTACAATTCTCTAATTACGTCTATTTGTTCAATTTTTTATATGATATCGAATATTCATCGTAAATAGATGGTTTAAGATGCCAAAAAAATTATTTACTTGGTGAATATAATACATCAAATATTACAACTACATTATTTAGTTAAATAAATAAGCAAAAACAGAAAATTCAAATCCGCGCTGGCGCGCGGATCAGGATCTAGTTTATTTTAAAATCCATGATTTTATTGTGTTTTCCGTAATTTATAGTGTATTGTAAATGGTAACTTTAGAAGAATGTTTCATCGTAGTCAACTTTACCTTTTTAAGATACAATCAATTGCATACATGAAAAATTAGCTGCATGCGGATAAACATCATTTCAAAGCAAATTGGTATAAATTCATCAAGTTACTTTCCTAATTATACTATACATAATCTCATAAAAGTCCTATAGTTTTTATATATACATATATGTTGCATCTTTTCTTGCAAGTGTCATTATGAGTAAGTTCAGACTTCAGAGCACAAAACTAGAACTCAAAGTATAATTGTAACTAGACCCTGATGTATTTTCAGTTTTTAATTATTTATTTTATTAAATGATGTATTTGTAATATTTGTTTAATATTTTTTAACAATTATAACAAAATATTTAAAAAATATTTTTAGAATTTGTTTGAAAAATATGAAAATTACATTTTAAATTAAAATTATCCTAAAATATGATAAGTTTTCATGTAATTGAAAACTCAAATTATGTAAAAAATAATGATATTCAATGATAATAACAATTTTAATTGATCATTTTAAATAAAAAATATATTTACAAAAATATTGTTTGAAAGAAAATTCATTTATCTTTCAAATATAAAATGAAAATATTATAATTAAATAATAAAAAAATATAAATAAAAACCATAAATTTAGCAAATGACAACTGAGTTATATTATGCTAAAATTTTCTTTCTAACAATTTATCAAATGACAAATGAGTTATGAGCAAATAATACCATATAATTTTTAAAAACATAGTCATTCTTAAATATTTTTTGAATAAATAATTATTTTTAAATTTAATCAACTGAAAATAATATCTGTACAATTGTGTGAGTCAAATTCTAGTTTTATTGATGCATGTTATATATTAGTGCTGCATGTTTTAGGTAACATTTTAATGATGCACGTTTTTAAAAATCTCCATTATTAAAATTATGCACGTAAGGATAACTCATGAGTTTTTTGGTTGATTAAATGACATTATGTCCAAATTTATTTAAGGATATTTCATTAAGGTAACTGAAAAAGACAAACAATAAAATAGGAAGTTTAAATTCATTTAAGCATATTTCATTAATGTAACTGAAAAGACAAGTAATAAATTAGACAGTTTTATTCGTTTTAGGATATTTCATAAATGCGACTGAAAAAGACAAGGAAAAAAAAAAGAATTTAATTAATGAAGTAAGAATATTTTCAAATGGGTACTTCTCTTTTAATAATATAGATGGGTATGATTCATCAAATGATTGAATGCGCATGCGTTAGAAATCTACCTCTGTCAACGCAAAAATGCATGTTTTTTTTTGATGAAATTTGAAATTTATTGATCAAACATTGGAATTTTTACAAACGATTAAAAGTAGTTTAATGTCTTAGGTGCAAACTTGAAACTAATCGAATTCTAAAGAGTAACTGTAAACCATCTCCTTAGTAACCCTTCCAATTTGTGGCCATGAGTGTATCGCAGAGAGCAAATGCGATTACGAACCGCCTTGTCTATGAATCTTCTTAGTTGATCCCCCTGTATCTCTCGTTGCTGGTGACGCCTTGAATTTCTTTCCTTCCAGACGTAGTACACGGTTGTTTGGAATAGCATCCTTGCGAGTATTGAGTCCAGTGTTTTCCCTCCCATAGTACGTAACCGATTGACTGTCCATTCCCAATCTGGGTTGATGTTTCGTCCGACAAGTGGTCTTGCCAGAGATTCCCAAATCGTGTAAGAATATGGGCAGGCGAAGAACAGGTGATCTCTTGTTTCATTTCTCTCTCCACAAAAGCCGCAAACCTGCGCAATGCCCCATGTTCGCATACGATCTCCCGTTGATAACCTGTTCCTTATTGACAGCCATGTTATGAATGAGAATCTAGGCACCCCCTGTGCGAACCATACCACTTTACACCAATCCACGTTACTTCTCCTTTCTCGTAGTTGATCCCAAGTCCTTGCTGCCGAAAAGGTTGTCCTGTAATCATCCTCCCCATGCTTCCATTGTACTCTATCGCGACCTGTACCCGACGAGGGAGGATCCGCAGCTAAGATCTGGCCGTATATGTTCCCGTACCTCCGACTTCCACGGCCGCGAATGTTCCACGTATTGCCCCTCGCAGCGTCACTAACTTTGGCATGGCGTGATATACCCAGATAAGTCGTACCCACCGTACCTGTAATATTTATCAATTTCCCAATTCCAAGCCAATTGTCAAACCAGAAGGAAGTAGTTCTACCATCCTTGATATGAACTCTAGTGAACCCATATGCCAAATCTCTAAGTTTCAGGAGCTTCCTCCATATCCAAGATCCATTTTGTTCTCCTCTCACATCCCAAAAGGAATTATACCTGAGCAAGTAGTGTGTGACCCAACTTACCCATAGGGACGTCGGTTTTGTGAATAGTCTCCAGATGAGTTTAAGAGCGAAGGCTCTAGCCGTGTCTTTGAACTTCCGTACACCCAGACCACCCTCATCCTTAGGAAAACAGAGATCCTCCCAGCTGACTTTAGCCTTGTGAGTTTGTGTAGGTGATCCCGACCAGAGAAACGCGCTGCACATGCTTTCGATGGTGTCATAACACCCGGCCGGTAGGATAAACGCGGAGCTCCAGAAGTTAACCATGCTTGTAATTACGGACTGGATAAGTTGAAGTCTTCCTGCAAAGGACAGAAATCTGTTGGACCAACACAGCATCTTCCCACGAATCTTTTCTATAAGCGGTTCATAGTCATGGCTGGAAAGTGTTTTCGTTGTTAACGGCATTCCCAGGTACCGGATGGGTGATTCAAAGGAAGTATTGGCATATAGCTGATATTCCGTTGGTGGTTAATGTCTGGTCTCCAGAATCTGCTCAGCATCCTCCAGACTTGTCAGCCATGCCACTCTGGGTTGACCTCAAAGGAGTCCCAAACACACTTTACTCCCATAAAGGACTGAAGTGCCTGGTTGGGGCGGTGGGACATTTTGTGAAACTGCATCCGAACACGGAGAAACTGCATCCGAACACGCAAAAATGCATGTTACCATTCATGTTTGTATGTTTTCGGTTTTGTGCTGGATTAAACGATTAGGAAACAAAACCAAACAAAAGAAAATGTGAAAGTAACTTTTATTTGATTTATACATTAGGTACCGTCCACTAGAAGAGCTTAACATTTTTTAGATGCAAAATAAGACGAAAATTCAACAATTTATATTAAATATTTATATAAATCCCTTGTTATCAATGATATATATAGTATACATTAGTTAACCTTGTTATGGGCATGCCAAAAGAATAAGCTAATTTGTACGTATTATAGTTGACTCTTAAATAATTTTAAAAGGTTATCTGAGCTTTTTGTCTTTTAAAAAGGCTGGGAGGCAAATTGTCTTATTAGGTATGTATATTGGATAGATGATAAATAAACATATTTAACAATATTAGGACTGCACGAAATAGAGTTGGAGATTCCGACAAGATGAGATTCAAACTCGTGCTTTTGTTTTAAGATCATCACCACATAAAATCTTCATAACTTTAAAATAAATTTATTGAAATCACAGCTTGAAGATATGTTAAGTTGTCTCTAAGTTTCAAAAGTAGAGGACGGGTTAATGTACAATGCACCTTACGGATCTTGCCTACCTGTTTATTGCCTTCCTAAACTGATTATTACTCCTCTAACTTTCGAAGTCAGTGAATATACACACGGGTTCATGGAATGTGTCGTTTGTATTATACCCCTTTTGATACTCTTTTTTTTTTTTTTTTTTTGACGTCGAACGGCCATTCTATTACTCAAGCTTGAGGTGGTCTGGGTAACCAGACCGGAATAGAACAACCAATGAAAAGTAACTCTCTACGAAAGGTCCTAGCTGTCTTAGCCAAAAAATCAGCAAACAGATTGCGCACTCGTGGCACATAGGTTATTTTGAAGTCCGGGAAGCAAATCTGCAGCGTTTCTATCTTCTCCAGTTCTGTCGCAAAGCTTGGCCACTCATGGGGTTCTTTTATCATTGAAATCAGCTCCTTGCAGTCTGTTCCAAAGCTCTGGCATGGCGAGTGTTGAAGCATATTCTCCATCGCCCATCGCAGTGCTTCTACCTCCGAATGCAAAGCTGATTCACATCGAATGAAATTCCGTGATCCCATAAGTTGTGTGTTCTCCCCGCTATCCATCCAGACCCATCCACATCCACTAAAGCGATCCGAAGCTGTCCAAGATCCATCTAGTAGACAAATATTTCCCAAGCTTAAGACTTGGTTCTCCTCATTGCTGATGGCCTGAACTACTGGCGATATCATCTCGTTTGCAATGAACCAGGCTTGACATTCACTTTCTGCATATCGAACTAGTTCCAAGGGGTCTCTATCTATTCCCCTAAAAAGTTTGTCATTACGAGCCTTCCAAATATACCATATTAACCAGGGATAAGGATCCCTGTCTTGGTCTGGCGCTAAGATTTCATTCTTCCTCCAGAATAGATAGTCCATGTTTGTGTAGACGCTGGCCACTGGGAATATACCTGTGCTCGTAGGAGTTGCTGATAAGGACCACACTTGGAGAGCCGGAGGGCATTCAAATATTGCATGTGTTACAGATTCCTCTAGTTCTCCACACCTTGGGCAATAATTATCGCACCTCATATTCCGCCTTGCGAGATTCCTCGTCACTGCCACCTGACCCGTTATCAATTGCCATATAAGATGACACATCTTTCTTGGTGCTTTCAACGTCCAAGCAAAGGCTTGGAGTTTAGTAATACTTGGTTCCAGTATTTTCTTGTCCTCTTCTGGCTTCATCAGGTTTTGAGCAACCCAGTATCCAGATTTAACAGTGTATTGGCCATTCTTCGTGTAGTTCCAGCAGAAGGTATCACGGCGATGGGCAGAACTTATAGCCATACTACGAATGAGTGGTATGTCATCGGGGTGGACATAATTCTCTAGTAGCCCTACATCCCATTCCTTCAATTCTTGGTTAATGAGGTCACTAACTCTCATATTCGGATGCATTACAGGTGCTACAGGTGTAGCTGGTCTAGCAGGTATCGTTGGGATCCATTGGTCCTCCCACACCTTGATCTCATAACCAGAATGAATCTTCTGTCTGATCCCGAGAAGCAAAAGCTTTCTTGCAGCATAAATGCTTGTCCACACATATGATGGGTTACTTGCAGAGACTTCTCGTAATGGCGAGGTCATCCTATAGTACCTGCCTCTCAAAACTCGGGCAACCAGTGAATCAGGGTACTGAGTCAATCTCCAAAGTTGCTTTGCCAATAGTGCTAGATTAAATTCATGGATCAAACGGAAACCAATCCCGCCCTCTTCTTTTGGTAGACAGACTTTTTCCCATTTCGCCCAGTGTATTCCTCTCTTTGGTGGATTCGAGCTCCACCAAAATTGTGCAATGGCACTAGCAAGGTTCTCACAAATCTCCAATGGGAGCAGAAATGTCGACATAACGTATGTCGGAAGAGCGAGTAAGATGGATTTGATCATTACCTCCTTCCCCCCTTTTGAGAGCCATCTACCTGTCCATCCATTAACTCTGTGCATAAGATTGTCCTTTAAAAATGCAAAGAGTTTACATTTGGAGCCACTAATATCCTCTGGGATTCCCAAGTACTTTCCCATCCCACCATCATTATGTATTCCAAGTACATCTTTGATCTCTAGCCTAGTAGCTGTATTAATCCTCTTACCAAAGAGTAAGGAAGATTTGTCAAAATTGATACATTGGCCAGATGCTCTACCATATGTCCTGACTACTTTCATTACTTCTTCACATTCACGGGGCTCCGCCTTACAGAAGAAAAGGCTATCATCAGCAAAGAGAAGGTGGGATACTGAAGGACATGCGCGTGTGACACGCATCCCCGTTATCTTCCCTTGGTTCTCTGCATGATTAAGAAGGCTAACGAGCGCTTCCGTGCACAGAATAAAAATGAAAGGAGACAAAGGATCTCCCTGACGCAGGCCTCTACCTGGAACAATATGTCCTCTTGGCTGCCCATTCATAAGAACTTTATATTTCACCGACGTAATGCACCTCATGATCCATGTAATCCATGTTTCCGAGAATCCCATCCTTCGCATCACAGCTTCAATAAATGACCATTCCATCCTATCATATGCTTTACTCATGTCTGTCTTGATGGCCATCCTCTTATTACGTCCACTCGGTTTAGTTCGCAGGGCATGAAACATCTCTTGAGCAATCATGATATTATCTGAGATCTGTCTTCCCGCAACAAAGGCTGACTGGGTTTCTGATATCAATCCTGGCAAGACTTTCTTTAGTCTCTGGCATAAGACTTTAGAGATGATCTTGTAGCTGACATTACATAGGCTTATGGGTCTGAATTGAGCCATATCATTTGGCTTAGGTGTCTTTGGGATAAGACATATATTTGTATCATTCAATCCATTAGTCACAGTCCCATCAAAAAGGAATTTATTAACCATAAGAGTTAAATCCTCCTTGACTATATCCCAAAACTTTTGATAAAAAAGTGCAGTCATCCCATCTGGCCCTGGTGCCTTATCTGGATGCATGGCAAAAAGAGCTAGTTTGACTTCCCATTCAGTAACAGGAGCTGTAAGGTTGTCATTCATTGATCCCGTGACCGTCGTCGGAACTTCAGATAACGCCTCTTCAATATCTTCTGGAATAGAAGACTCAAAGATTTGCCGAAAATAGCTAGTAGCAATGGCTACCAGGCCTTCCTCGTCCTCAACTATGTTACCATTTGCATCCAGTAACTGCGTGATTTTGTTCCTTGCTCTCCTTTGCTTCGTTAGGGCATGGAAGAATTTAGTATTTTTATCTCCCTCTCTCAGCCAAAACACTCTACTCTTTTGTTTCCAGAACATTTCCTCTGCTTTAAGAGCATCAGAGAGTTCTTTCAACGCTGCGGCAATTTCCTCAGTCGTCGCATTATCGTCTGCGTATAGGCCCTCAACTTTCTCCTTGAGCTCCTCTACTAGCTTTGCTGAATTAATATTATGTTGTCTCCTCCATTCACTCAAGGCTTTTCGGCAGCTGGAAATATGTTCCATTATATTCGCATTGGCGGGAAGATCAGGAGATTTCCATCCCTCCAGAATGACTTGCCTTAGCTCCTCATTATCTAACCATCTTTTGTCAAATTTGAATTTTTTTGATCTTCTAGTCGGCTTAATGAGTATGTCTGCGAGAATCGGACGATGGTCTGATCCCCATAGCCTCAAATACTTCACAGTTGAGTGAGGAAAGTTCTCGTGCCAATCTGCATTTCCAACCGCTCTGTCTAAACGACATCGAACGGTTGTTCCTCCTGCTCTCTTCCCTACCCAAGAGAGCATGTCCCCCGTGAAAGGAAACTCTAGCATCCCACAATCATGAAGCATCTGTTTAAAAGGGAGGAAAGAACTATCAGGGCGTTGTCTTCCTCCTGCTTTCTCATTATGACATGTGATTTCATTAAAATCTCCTATCATGAACCAAGGTCCATTTCTTGTTGTTGAGAAACGCGTAAGACGTTCCCAAACTTGATCTCGTCTCTCTAATACAGGGTCTCCATAAACAAACGTCATATAGACTTTTATTCCATCAATGACTGCCTCAATGTCAATCATACGGTTATTTGAAAATAAAACATTAACTTGAAATTCGTCCATAAAAAATAAAGCTAAACCTCCGCTGAGTCCAAGTGGCTCAACAGTAAACAAATGATCAAATCCTAAGTTGGCCTGAATGTTTTGCAACAACAGCCTTCTGTTCTTTGTCTCAGAAAGGAACACAAGTCCTGGGCGATGCTTCTGACACATCTCCGTAAGGCGTCGAACTGTGAGGTCGTTCCCTATCCCTCGACAGTTCCAACTGAGTGTCTTCATGGATGATGTTGGGGGGATTTTTTGGATCCCTCCAAACCCCTATCCCTGCGTGTACTGCCTTTCGAATGATTCCCCGGACCCGAGCGGTGCCTCTGAGAATGTGATGTGTCCCTAGATGATGATCTGCGAAGCTTTGGGGAACCTCGACGGAGGAACTCAGCCTTCTTGCCTAGAAAACCCAAAGGGGCTAGACGCTTTCCACCACGCGTGGATGATGATGACGGTTTTGATCTCTCAAGAACACCTTTATCATTGCCCTCCTCTCTCTCCGTACGCCTAACAATGTCAGCCTCCATATCCATCAGGTCCTCTCCCAGCAAATCATCCGCATTCCCATCCTCACACTTATCTGCATCATTTAATCTTCCTGCACTGTTACTTGTAATTTCCATGTCATTTAAAGCACCAATAACCTGTGCATCAACCGGTAATACATCCTCCGTAGGAGAGAATGTTAACAAGCGAGGAGAGACTCTAGGTCGTTTCGTCACATTATCATCAAGAGCTTGCCGAGATGGAGTGACGATCAAACTTGCTATCCTTTTCCCACTACTCTGCTGGGTGTCTTGCATCATTATACCATCAGCCTGTTGTGTAGATGAACCTCCAATATCCCCTGTCCTTGGTAAAGGAACATAAGATGCAATGCTTTTCATATTACCATCCTCACGTGTCTCCGACTGATCCTTGGGCCTCCAAGAATGTTGTTTTTTCTTCTCGTATGGAGCATAACGCACGCGCTGTCGCGTGAAGGCCGAGCGTATCTTCCTATCATGGCGACCATAATTCCCCGGAAACTTATCATTGTGCTCATCATAACGATGATGAGCAGCTCTCGCATCTCTCATAAAGCCACCATCATAGCGTTGTCCCCTCGTCGGCGATCTGCTCCTGCGACTGATCCTCTCGTGTCCATGACTATTTAGCCTATCGTTAGGTTGATGTTGCCGCAGCGATGGCTGTCGGGGTACATCAGCCGTAGGGAGTTGGACTCTATCAAAGACTCCAGGGCGCTCAACCTGGCTTCTCAAGTTAAACTCTTTTGTTGGACAATAAGCCATCTCATGAGTAATCAGTCCACATGTCTTGCAAAATTTAAACAGCTTCTCATAGTGAATCTGAATGGAGACTTCATCTCCTTCTGGTGATGCTATCTTCCTGGTGAAAGTGAGGGGTTTCCTAGAGTCAACATCTATAAGCATGCGTCCTGCCTCAAGCTCAAGCGTATCAACATAACCGAGTCTATTCCCAATGTTCCGAAGGTTTTTAATTGTCCACAGATGTAGCGGAATACCAGTAATCTCGACCCAAAATGGGATTACCCAGGGGTAATCATCGTGAACCACAGGCTCCCATCGAACGAGCACAAACATGCAGAAGTTATAGTGAAACGGCCCCTGACGTAGCACGGAAAGGAGGTCCCCTTCATTCGCAAAGTTTAAAAGAAACTTTCCATTTCCAAGATCGTTAGCCGTGATCTTATCCTGCATCTCCCACTGCGCTGGCATTGTCTGGAGCAGCTTCTCAACCGACTGCTTCTTAGGGTTAAGAATCTTCCCGATCAGGGAAAGCCGGTAGTCACGAATGGTAGGCGAGTCATCCTGATCTGTGAGTTGAATGGGTTCATCATCCCTCTCATAACAGATCCCTTTCCCCTTCACGTCAGTCATATGAGCTGAACGTAAATGCGTCCCATGATGGACACGATTCATCATTAGAAAATGAGAGAGACGATGCCGTAAGAGTCACGTCGGTATCGCAGCCGTGATATCCCGAGGGTTTGAGATCAAGGTTTCACAGCCGTAATCGTGGAACGCTCCGATCGATGGTTGAATGAAGGGCCGCTGTAGATCAGCAATGAAACGGATCTATGTTTGGGGGGATGACCTTCGACGTGTGTATCGCAAACCGTGATGTCAAAGAACGCCCCGCTCGTGCTAGCTTCCTCGTGATAATCTCACGCCAAAGAGCGAGAGATTAGATGGAGATCACAATCTCAAAGGAGATCACGATCTGAAATCGCCATTGGAGTCGCCTAGGGTTTCCACCGATAGTTTCTTTTTATTGGTACGTGCGTGATTTCCCTTTTGATACTCTTAAAGGTATAATATCACATCAAATGATATTATTCTCCGGGTTATTGTGTTTTTTTTAGCATGCATGTTATATAAAAAAGGAAAGTAATTTGTTGTGGCATGATCACTGCTTTTTTTCTTGTCTCTCTTAACTTCAGAATGTCTTATATTCATATTCCATCAAATTGATGTACACAAAGTATGTTTGGCAGATTAATTGAACTTCGAATACGACGAATAGTACTACCCAAAACTTTGGTGGAAAACGTACACTAGTACACATGTCTACAATAGATTGAAACCATTAATTATACTATTCTACTAAGTTTTTTTTCGTTATACATTAAAGTGAGGTAATCATGAATTCATTGTGATAACTTATAAGAGTACACTTTTCCAAATTAAAATGAAAGTCGGTAGTTTTAGCAACGTTTACTTATGTTTAATTTATTAATAATCATAATGTTAATTATCCGTCATCCATTGAAGTGTTGACTTCTCTAATGTTGTACATAATTGAAGTTAGCTTCTCAAAGAGGATGATGTATTTTTAGATTTAGACCACCTCCAATGGTAGGAATTCATGATGGCTTTTTAAAATTATTTTAGTCATAAATTTTAAAAAATTTTAAATCAAAAACCTCTCTAAAAATAATGGTTCCAATGGTACAACCTCAAGTAAGGTTCTAAAAAATATTATTCCTTGCTATTCCCATACAAATTTTTATTTACCTTTCATGATTTTTGGATATCTATCCATATGTGAATCCTGTTGTATCAACTCCTCCATCTGCAACAATGAAAACACCACAACCGCAAATCAAAACACTCTCATTCTCATATTCACCAATCAATGATAAAGCAAGCTAGAGAGACATATACCCATTTCCAGAGACATCAAAATGGAAAGCGCTGATCTCTCTTCTTTCTCTAAGCCAAGGGACAAGTTAATCTGGGATCTAACCGGAGAATCTGTTGCTGTTAAGATGGAGGATGGTTAGATCCGAGAGAAAAGAGAGGTCTTTGACGATGGTGCCTTTGAGATTCGCTTTGTTTAGATCTATGGTGGTTACGGACAAGCCTGAACATAACCATGATCAGAATTAGGGTTTCCGCCACCGCCACCGCCGCCAACCCAAACTCCACCTTCGTCGATTCCTACTCCAATGCCGTAGTCACCGACGCATGTACCCAGCCTCTGCTTGATCCAGTTGACACGTATAGGTTCTTACAGTCTCTTAAAAATTATGTTATCCAAATAAAATATGATAATATAAAAAAACTTATTGATATGACAATATTAGTTTATTTTCGTTATTAATAACCTATTATAAGTTTGTGTTTTTATTTTAGATTTAAAAATTTATTTAAAGATATTTTTTAAAATATTCTTGAACACTCGTAATTTTTCATATCAATATTATGTATAAAATGACATTATACATGAAAAAATGATATTCAAATATGTATATGATATATGATATAGGATATAGGATTTTGGTTTTGAAATTCTGTATAATATTCAAATGATCTATTTTGAATATTGATATGTATATTTAAGAAAATAATATTTTCATGTTATAGTTCATAATATATTTATACTTTTATTAAATTTAAAGTTGGTATCTATACTATTAAAAAGGAAGGATTCTAAAAAAATCTACCTATGAAAGGTTGTTGGACCTATTTAATAGAAACTTAATATTTGATATTTACCTTAATCAGTCAAAATATATCAATATTATTAAAATATGATATTTCCTAATATTACTCCTACAAAATTTCTGTATCCAACAGATTAGTGTCGTAATCGGTTGAATTAGTTATGCTTCTGTCTATGTTTTCTTTTTTTTTTTTTTTTTTTAGGTAACCGCTGGTTTCCGGCGACCGTGGTCAACCGACTATTCCCGCGAGGCCCACAGCACTCCACGTATTCTTGGGATTTAACTCTAGTCCGGGTGGCCAGCGAAACTCGAACTGCGGGTACCGTATTGGGGGTTCTCCCCTCAAGTACCACTAGTCCAAGGCCGCTGGTTAAACTTTTGTCTATGTTATTTAGTTAATCACCAATATGCAATATAATTTACATATGATTTCCACTCCATCTCACATGCCCCATCGCCGTCAACTCATAAGTGGGTCTACATATGGATTCATTAATTCATACTACACAATCTTACTTGTGCCATTGACACATCTATTAATCCACACATTTCAAAATTATCAAACTAACACATACTCTACTCTAAGTTTCAACCAACCCGATGCTAGCCATCATAACCAAATTACACAATACTAATTTTAGGAGAAATATATATATGTTTTCCTATCTGAAAATCTATCATACACAATATGCACATCTTAAATGTAACCAATTACAAAAACTATCACAACAAAGTATACCATTCTAAGTTTGTATACCAAACCATTATAACCATCCGAAATGATTTATATAACAATCTAACCTTCTTAAATAATTTTAATATTATTTTATGACATTTAATTATTCATTAATATTTTCTATATTTAAATTTGACACAAAATATGACATACTTAAAAACAATTGATAGGTAGTATTAAAACATAAATTACAGAAAAATATGACATACTAAAAAAAACATTGATAAGTAGTATTAAAATATAAATACATTTAAAATAAATTATGGAAAAATGTTTAAAACATAAAAAAATTATCAATACAAAACAGGTTAAAATATATAATAGTTTGTTTTAAATTATGATATTAAAAATAAAATCAAGGTAAAATAAGTTAAACAAACAGGTTAAATAAATAAACGTGCGGGTCAAAATTATCTTCAAAATTTTGGTCTAATTTAAAATTAAAAATAAATCATATAAATAACTTTAACGTAGATTATATAAAATTTTTTAAAAATATATAAAGTATGAAAAAATTATTTTTATTACATAAACAAAATTTTCAACCGAATATTAATCCCGTCCTTAAAAGCACGAGTCAAAATCTAGTATCTTTTAAATATATATATATATATATATATATATATATAGGCCCATTATTTATAGATTCATTTACGTGTATCTGTAGGCCCAAAACCAAAAAACTTAAATGTCATTAATGAATTTTTTTTAACCTAAGCAAATTCTAAACCCGTCAGCCACCTCAGGGGAATTGAATCAACATAAACCATAACAGAAGGCAGATTCCGAGCACCACGTGCAAGCTTATCCGCCATTGTATTTTTTGCCCTTGGGATATGTTGGAGAGAGAAAGTTTGAAAAAATTTCTTACATCGCAAGAATTCTTCCATATGTGTAGTGAACGCTGGCCACTATGTAGGTGTAGACACCATCTTCACCGGTTAATGAATTTTATTAATCCCTTGTAAAAATAAAAGTATTTTTGAGAAAACTGCAATTTTCATTAACGGTATAATTTGGGAATGATAAGTATTGATTACCCAGAAAGTATATGTTTTCGAGTTTTCATTTCAACTTCTCTTGATTAAGTCAAACTATCCAGAAAACAAAAAATAGGCACCAAACACCAACCAAAGAATAATAACGGAGCTATAAGACTTGCTTTTGAGTTTGTCTTCAAAAGTTAGGTTGGAAGTTTAGTGTGAGTTTTGCTTTTTTCCAGAAGACAATGCGTCATGCATGATGACACGCCTATATTTGTGGTTGTGCAGTGTGTGCATCATCACATATCTGCCTCACAAGTCACGAGTATCAAGTTTATCTTCATACACAAACACAAATAGCTTTTTATAAAATCACTTGTTTTTGTCTCACGAGCTGTTCGAAACTGGATCTAAACCATCCAAAGTAGGGATGAATACCACATGAAGACTTTGTGAAACCACATTTTTTTTACCTGCGTTATCATCAATTTTAAACCGTACTAGACCTTGACCCGTACAACCATGCAGGTAATTATTTTAATTTTTATACCATAAATATTTGTTTTACATGATTATTGATATATAATTTTAACATTACATTTTAAAACAATATAATTTTACAGTTCACATACAGTAATTTAATTTATTGCTTTAACTTGTCAGTGATATTTTTCATTTTAGTCTTTCGTTATATTTGTGGGAAATGACATATAATTTAACACTAACTTAGATATTTCATTGAGGCTATACTTGCATTTTAAATTTTGGTCATACATATATGTTAATCATTATTGTAGGTTTTTGGCCATACATATATGTTATATCAAATTATTTGAATGATTTAAATATCTGACTCAATAACCTATACCAAGTCTAATTTATAAAACGTTTATTTCATTGAAGTTATTGAACCGGAAATTGTTGTGTATCATGTTTGTCTTTGTCAGTTTAAATCTGTATTTTTCTACATTATCTATGTTTTATTGAAGTTTATTATGTTTTCTATTGGTGATTTCGATTTTTATCTTTTGGTTGTGTTACTCCAAAACTCTTGGATTATTTGCAATGAATTTTTTTGTGTTAATTTTTTCTTTTTGTAATCTTTCATCTTTCATATATCACGTTATACAATTAACATTTGAACTTGCCATTACATTTGACAATGAACATACTGAAAGTAATCATATTTACATGAAATATTATTATTGGTCATTTAAGTTAGTGACATAAATTAGTACAATATATATTGCACTTTCAAAATTGCAAAAGATAAAAATAGTACAAAGATAATTGCATTAATGAATAATGTATAAAATTGGTCTATATAGAAATAGGAATGATTATATTTACGTTCACAAAGTATTCATATACTCCTATTATTAAAATATAAAATTAAATCGATCACTATATTTAATAACACAAATTGATTATACTTTCAAAATAGCATGTCTAAACCGATTGTTCATATTGATGGCATAGTTTTAATCATGTGGTACATATTTTTAAATTGATAAATTATATATGTTAGGATACAATATTTGATTGAAAATGTTAAATAAAATTAATATCTTAAATTTAATACAAAATTGTACATGAGTTTAATCATAATACAAAATTAATTAGACATTTAAAAGGTTATTTTAGTGAAAAATGAAATATACATTTATATTTTAAATAAAAACGAAATAAATTAAATATTGAAAATGTTTATTTTAATTAAAAATGAATATATATATATATATATATACATACTAAATTAATACGAAATTAATTTAAAGGGTTTGTTTTAGGAAAATAATACATTTATGTTTATTTTTTAAAAAGATATGAAAAGATTTTATTTATGATGAAAATTTAGAGAAAATAAAGGAATATCTATTTGATTAGTTAGTTTTAGAATAATTCATATAATTCAAATATTTATACAAAAAAACATTTAAGCAACTTTCTAAGGAGTGATCTAAATAAAAAATCACACATGAAACATGTCATGACTTCTATTTTAATAGATAAGTTGTGGCTGAAAACCAAACCAAAAAAAAGTAAAATATTTATACACTCACAAGTAACTCTAATCTTTTAGTTAATTAGTAGATTAACTTTTTCTCATCAAATACAATTGAGTTTTTACTTTTTAGAGGAAAAAGTAAAAAAAAAAACAATAAACTGCCATTTATATAAGTAAATAATTAGATTTTGATCCGGGCTTTAAAAGCGTGGAATTAATTTTCTTTTAAAATTCTACAAAAAAATTTAATTATAAGATTATGTATGTTTTATATATGATAATCATATACATTTAAAAATTTGTTGATTGTTTAAGTTATAATCATAGACTAGATTTTGATCCGCGCTTTAAAAGCGCGGAAATATTTTTTTCGATATATTTTCATACAAAAGTAATATAAAAGTTGATCGAGTATAGTATTATGTGTGTTTAAAATACTTATAACATAATGATATATTTAATCTTGTAAATTTTGTATGTTCGTAAAATAGACATGAATTTTAAAGATGGTATTTCTAAAATGTGGGATATTTATACTCATAAAAAAACTACTTTGGAAATGTTATTAATAGTTTTTAGTTCTATAAATTAAAGCTTTATAGTTTTTTTTAACTATCTGAATTACAATTATATTAGTCAGGGCTGGAAAAAATTCGGAATCCGAAAAATTGAATAGAATCTGATCTGAAAAAGTAGTACCAAACCAGAGCTAAAATTGGTTAAATATCCGAACATGTTCAAAACTTTGGTATCTAGAGAACCTGAACTAAACCCGATTCAACCTGAAATATTTTGGATATCTGAATCAAATTTATATATTTAAATATATTAATTATCTTAAAATTTAATATATAACAATATCTAGTATATAAGATATTTTGAAGTTGTCTAAAATAACTGAAAATATATACAATCAAAAGTAATTATAAAAATAGCTAAACAATAATCAAACACCAATTATACTTAAAATATATATTAATTTTCTATTCAAATATTTAAGCCAAACCAATTTATATATTAGGTTTATGTACTTTGGCATACATTATTTTAATTTATATGTAATATATTATTTTTATTTTTAGATTTTGAGAAATTTGAAGTATATATGAATTTAATTTTTTAAAAAATAATTTAAACGAGCTATCCGAACCCAAACCGAGTCCGCAAAGATCCGAACCAAAATTTATAATTACCTGAATGGGGCTGATATCTTTAACTCAGAATATCCAAAACCCGAATAGACCCGAACCAAACCCAAATGAGTACTCGGATGTCCACCCGTATTATCAGTCTTTTTTTTTTCATAAAAGAAACTTTTGTTTTAAACATTATTATTAATTAACTAATATATACTAATATCATTCTACATTGTATACTAATTAAACTTTTGATTTAATGAGGTTAAATTGATTATTATGTGTTTTATAATTTGGGTTTGGATAAAATATGAATGTTATTAGTAATGGGTAGGAGTGTCAAAATGAGCTATAGCTCATGATCTGGCATAGCTCATCTCATTTTTAGATCTATAAGACATTGAAGATGAATTGTCTCAAGACTCTCACCAATAATAGGGATTCAGATCATTGGTTTTGATTTAATTTAATTTATATTAGGTGTTGTTTTTTTAATTTTTGTCATGTATTGGTTTTTATTTAGTATTTAATATTTATATTTTGGATTTTTTAATATTTAAATTTGAACAATATTATAGAAGTTATTCTATCACTATTTTATTTTATTTTATAATTATTATTTTTATTTAGATCACGAATTACTTTATTTAACTCATGATCTCGATGATCTGAGTTCGAATTTACATATTGAAATTCATATAATAAATGAGCTGAGCTGAGCTAGCTCATGAAAGAGTCGAGTTCACTATCATCTGAACTGAGTTGAGCGAGCTAACTCATTTTGACACCCCTAGAAATGGGGCAGTTAAACGTTCTCTAGTAATTTTGTTTTCCTACCCATCAACATTGGTTAAAATTTGGCAAATGTTGATTAACAATATAATCAATCGATGGCCCATGAATATTTATAAAGTAAGTCAATTAGTTTAGGATGTACACAATTTTGTAGATTTGTCAATTAATTCTGGGCCATTAGATCTTTTGAAATATTCACAAAATGCTTAAAATATATATTAATCGAATATGCTGAAAGTTAATGGTCCGGAATTTTTAAGTAAGTCACATATGCCGAAGTTACTTCATTTTCCATAACCACAGGTTAGATTGTTAGGTAACTTCCGAAATTGGTGGGTTTAATTTATTGTTATGAGATGATTATTGTAAACATGGTTTCTATATTGTTGAATCCTAAATCCGGTAACAAGGATAAAAGACTAAACAAAGTTTAAGAGATATTAAGAAAGGGACAAAGGTTTCATTTATTGAAGTGTTTAGCAAAAGCCAAAAAGGAAAGTACACAAAAGAACTCGTTGTCGTAAAGACTAACTTAGATTATAACTTTTTCTCTCTGTCTTTCTAGCTCTGCTTTCTCTCTATTCGTCGATGTCCTTCTTCATTGAATGCTCTCCTCTATATATATTGTTCGTATGCACCTTTTCCGTCTCGCAGTTGTTGTATGTCAGGGAGTTGGTGCAGCGCTCATTATCACCATATTGCTTGTGTAGGCTTTTTGTCTACGATCGGCGGTCGGTGCAGCCTATGTATCGTAGGCTCATGTTCCCTGCGTGTCATCGCAGTTACCGCTCTCGTGATGGGCCTTTTCGGGGCTTCTTCTGATCTGCTCAACTCACGAATGGGCCGACGGCCCATCCTCCAACAATAGCACCCCCCGAGTCTGGCGCGTTGATTTGCGTCAGGCGTTTTTATTACGGTTTTTTTGAGCGAGTTGGGTAGGTGTACACGCTTTAGACACATGTTGGACTGGAATGGTTACTTTTTCTCGTGGGTTGGGTCTGCTATAATGATCCACCAATTTCATTTTCTGGAAACCCTTCAGCCACATCGATAGACGTCGGAGCCTGTCATTTTGCCGCCCTGCTCTCCCTATTGTCTCTTGTTCCCCACTTATTGCTTCGTTACTCCGATTTTGCTGCCTTCCTCGCTTTAAAAGGTACCTTCTTCTCCTCTTAACTTTAGTCTCGTCGTTTTTATAGCGTTTCTGTTCTCCCAGTTTGTTTCTTTTCGTAGTTATTTCATCGTTCTCTTGAATCTTCTTGCAATGGATGATAGTCTCGAGTCACTAGTTAGGACCCCCGAAATGGCGGATGTCGAGGATCTTCTACGTACTTCATCGGTTTCTGCTCCTCCTCCGACGGCTCCTATTTCTCAGGTGGCGATTCCTTCAATCGTAGAACCTAATGACTGGGCTAGTTCCGCCGGTGATCCGTCGTCCCCTACTCTCGGTGGCGACTCTGGGGGTGATTATGACAAGGAAGATTCCGCCGATGATCCTATCGGGGGTAATCAAGGGTTTGTAGGGCCTTCTCTTCTTACTAAGGAATCTTTAAGGCGTATGTGGAAGAAATGCGGCTTTTCTCGAGATATTGAGGCTCGGATCCCGTTGGAGGAGGAGAGGCCGTGGTCAGCGCCTCCGGGTTGGGTGTGTTTATACAGTTTATCTTTTCTCCGATCGCATTTGTGGTTTCCTCTTCCTCGGCTGCTGACCTCGTACGCCGCAAAGCGTGACGTGGTCATTTCTCAGATGTCTCCGACCACCATTTGTAATATGGTGATCGCCTTAGTTCTCGGCACGGAGGCGGACGTCGACTTCGAGTTCTTCGAGATGATTTCCCAGATGAATTTTATTACGGATGAGACTTTTTCTATTAGCAGCAAAGCTCGTTGTCACCTCATGGATGGTCGGGAACTGTCTAAAGCCGATGGTTGGCAGCAGAAATATTTCTTTGTTTGTATTAGTCATGCTTGTGTATTTGATTCTTATGCGGTCTTTAGGACCAATTGGAATCCCCAACCGGGTAGTTATTTTTCTTTTTTCTTTTGTTGCTCTCGATGTCTATCTTGCTGATCTGTTTTTGTCATGTTTTTAGTGGCTCACGGGAAGCATTGGCCTCTTCCATCATGGGTGAGACACCGTTTACAACGAATTCTCGCCCCTGGGAGAATTACTTGAAGTGATTTTAGCGTGGAGCGGGTTCATCGGAGCATTCCTCGTATTCACGCTGGATACTATTCTGTAGCGATCCGCTTAGTCACAATTCATTCGGTATCTTAATATCTTCAATCGTTTCTGTTAGGGGATTTTTGTGTAGGCTCTTTGTGAGTACTACGGAACGTTGGACAAGTTGGTAAACCGGGTAAGTTTGAACGTAGAGATTCAGGATAATAATGAAGAGATAGGCTTGAAGAGATGTTTTATTGACTAGATGAAACAAGAACATGAGAGGTTACAAAGTATTCGATAAGAACCCTAGTTCTAGCCGTCTAGCCTTAGTCTCTAAGCCTTGGAGAAGTCGATCCCTTGCTTTAGGGTTTTAGTAGTCCTTATATAGTCGTTTAGGAGTCGGTTTCCTTAGGTTAAACTCTTCCATATTCGGAAATATGGAAGGTTCTCCTTATCGGGCGGAAGTTTTCCATTTCTTGGAAGGAAGCTCGGTTCCAGGGACCGAACTCAGGGTTCCTTCTAGCGGGGACCTGGAACGTTCCCTTATCGGGGACCCGAGGGTCTGGGTCCTTCCTGGAGGCTGGAGGAAATGATACCGAAGTATTTTTCTTCAACAGTTTGCCCCTTATTTCTCGATTTCGTCATCGAAGTCGGGGAATAACCTGTGCACTCAAGTCAACCGGGGTTGCTCATTCTCATCAGGCTCCCCTTAGGCAGGACCCCGTTCCATTGATCTTTCTATCCTGGGTTCTACTCAAGCCGGAACTCATTCTGAACCCAGGTGAGGATCGGTTCCTTCGTGTTTGACCGGAGTCTAGTAGTAGTTTCTCTTATCTTTTGGAGATGATGAGGCTGGAGCTCTGAAGTTTTAACCACGCGTGGGCTGGAGAGAGTTCTTTGCTGGGAGAATCCAGGGATATTTGAGGCTAGGACCCTTTGCTTCGAAGAAAGGCGGGAGTGTTGTGGAGCTGATGCTTCGACTCTGCGGATGAGAGTGTTCCTATTGGAGAGGACCGGGGCATCTTAAGGCTGAGGTTCCTTGAGCTAGGGAAATGGTAAGGGGGATTCTTGCAGTCCCCAGACTTTGGTTCAGAATTTTGGCGGGAAAGGGGAAGCTCCTCGATATCTGTCTCGAGATTCGTGTTCACACGTGGTCTCTTCCCCCGACGCGTGTAAAGTGTTTCTAGGGTTTTCGATTCTACCCCTTCAATTCTTTCACCTGATTCCTTTAGTTTCTTTTTCTCTCCCTCTCGAAGATTTCTCGCGATCTCAATATTTCGACTTGGGTCCTCATTCTGCAGGTAACTTCTTCTTCTCTTTCGCTTACTTTCGAATCCTTTCTTCCTTCTGCTCCTGAGATGAGGACTGAGTCGGGTCTCTCTCCAGATTCTTCTTCCATAGGTAGTAGAGTTTGAACTAGTAGATTGAGGGTCGCTCCATCGGAATCTATGGATTCTTCTGATTCTTCTCTGGATCTGACCGCCAAATTAGAAAATCCCAAAGCTATCGTCGCTAGGAGAACTTCACCGGTACGGGGGAGCCGATATCCTCCGATTGGCCCTCCTTCGGTGATAGGGGCTGAGGAAGTCGCGGTTTGGAGGAAGAAATACGAGCTTCCTGATGATGTTGTCATTCGAGTACCTGATCCGGAAGACAGGGTTTCGGATTTTGGTGTGGACGAGGTTCCTTTCTACGAGGGTTATTTCACATCTGGCTTCAGGGATCGAATTCCCTCTTTAGTAGCTAAGATATCCGAAACCCTAGGGATTTCCCCAGGTCAGCTAAACCCTCCTGCTTGGAGGACACTAATAGCTTTGCAGAATTTGGGTGATCTCAATGGGCTTGTGATTGGAGTGGCTGAGGTCCTGTACTCCTACTCTGTCTCTCTTTTAAGTGGCACAGAATGGAGGTATCACCTTCGTCCTCGAGGCAAGGAGCCCCTAGTTAGGGAAATCCTCAAGAAGGAGAGAAAACGACTTCCGGCCTTTGAGGGAAACTGGACGGAAAAGTTCGCCTTTATGCATCTCCCGGGCTTTTCGTCTATTTGGCGATTGGAGGGTAGGCTAGTTGTAGGAATCAAGAAGATTATCTAGATATCAGGATACAAATGATCTTTTATCTTCTTGATGCAAATTTGCCTCGTGTTGATGATAGACCATGAATTTTACCCACTTTAATCCATGATTTATAAGTGTTTTAATATATATTTACTACTATATAGAGTCTATTTAGAGTATTTACAGGTTCAGGTACGTTCTGGAGAAATATGGTGATTTTGGAGCCTTTTGAAGTGCAGAACTGCACAGACGTGTCAGATGTCTAGCTATGGATGAAGACCTTTCCACCGTTAGATTGAGCCCATCCTTTGACACAAGATAGAAATTTGAGTTAGCTTTCAAATTCCACCGGTGTGAGGTCAATCAACATCCTGTAGCAGAAGTTACACCCGTTTTACTTAAGAGTGGTCAGTCTGCCTCGTGATAGGAAGCTGTCGAGAAAAGGAACGTATGTCGATCGATGCAGAACTCTTGACATCGATCGATATGGATGCCAGAACGTGGGCCAAGCATATTTCAAGACCGTTTGAAGCCCAGAAGCCACACCAAGTTACCAAAATACCAATGGACGACCAGAAACCCTATTTATGTATTTCTAAGCCATTGTTGACGGCTACGCTTTTTCTATTATCCTATTCTATTGTTTTCTCTTAGGTTTGGAGAGAATTTAAATTCTCCTTCAGAGATTGATTGGAACTCCATTTGTTTTATCATTGATTTCTTATCTATTATATTATTCAGACTAAAACGTCTAGGCAGATGCTCTCGCGGCCTTAGCATCAAGTTCTGACCCAGGACTTAAAAGGGTAATTCCTGTCGAGCTCATCGAAAATCCAAGCATCGGACCACCAATCGTCGTCAACCTCATAGAAGGTCAATATGACGTAGAAGAAGAAGTTACGATACGACCACAATCAGATCAATCTTATTACGGCTGCGATACCCCATGGCTGCAGACAATTCGAGACTATATTATCAACGGACACCTGCCTACCGAGAAATAGGCAGCCCGCAAAGTCCGAACACAGGCCGCGCACTACGTAACAGTGGACGGCGAAATTTACAAATGGAGATTCTCCAGACCACTCATGACGTGCCTGGAAGGGGAAAAAGCAAGAAAAGTGATGGAAGAAGTACGTGCAGACTCCTCTTAACGGAAGCAGTGGCACTGATCTCAACACTCCCGCATCAGACGTATCCGCGGCCAATGCACCAGCCAACGCCGCGGCACTCGAGGAGTTTAAAAAGATGTTCGCCACCTTCGAAAAAAGGTCGGATGAACAGGATAAGCTCGTGAGCACCTTGACCAAACAAGTTGAAACTTTAACGGCAAGGAGTCGAGCAATCTGCCCCCGCGGAACCACTAAAGTCTGTGGAAGAAGACTCGACTTCGCTACCCCACTCGATAGGCCTGGAGCCGCGCAGAAACAACCTTCGGGTCGAAACCCTAGCGAAAAATCTCCCGTCGAAAAGGGGAACCCTGAAAGTCCTCCACCTCCCTCAAAAAATTCGGAGGATAACGAAGTCGAGCACGTCGACCTGGATCCTAGCGATGTCTCCAACGATACTGATGAGGACGTCGACAGGCATCCAAGAAGGACAAGAAGCCGATCTGCTCGGGAAAGCTTTCCGTTCGACAAACCAATGAAGGAAGAGGAGGAAGTCCTCTATTGGAACGAACGAGAAGAGCTGGCTGAAAAGCAAACCGAGCTCACTCCAGTAAGCCCCGACAGGCTCAGAAATCTGCTGGCGAGACGTTGGATATCCGCGATCTTTGCGACTATATCACCAAGACTGCGGCAGAAGTAAGAGCCGTGAAATCCCAAATCCATCATGCTACCAGCGCGGCCCCCGAGATCGACAGGCTGCTGGAAGGGGCTCGGATCTCAGATATGAGGGTATCTGATCCAGGAAAAATCAAAGTACCGAAGTATGATGGTACGACCGATCCGAGGGCGCACCTTCAGGCTTTCCACATCACGATGAGAAGAGCGAGGCTGAAGGACGGCGAAAAAGACGCCGGCTACTGCCGCCTGTTCGTCGAGAATCTGGAAGGGGCAGCCCTCGAATGGTTCGTACGCCTTAAGCGAAACTCTATCGGAAGTTTCCGACAGCTCGCATCAGAATTCCTCAAGCAATACTCTATGTTCATAGATAGAGAAAATTCCGATGTCGATCTCTAGAGTCTGTCCCAGAGGGAAGACGAACCCCTCCGCGAGTTCATCAGCCGATTCAAGTTGGTAATGTCTAGGGTCAGTGGGATAAGTGACAAGGTGGCCATTGATGCGCTCAGAAAGGCGCTCTGGTACAAGTCAAAATCAGAAAATGGATAGCCCTCGACAAACCGCGGACGATCCAAGATGCCCTCCACAAGGCGACGGACTACATCATGATCGAGGAAGAAATGAAAGTCTTATCGTAAAAACATAAGTCGGCGAGACCATCCTCGAAAGATGTAGATCCGAAAACGAAGAAGAAAAACCCTCGTAACGACAAGTATGTCCATCACGAGGAGGAAGATCTCCAAGGAGCGCACAATTACGCGATCAGCTCGGACCAGGGCCAAACCACGGGTAATACATGGACTCGCAATCAAGGATATGATGAAAACACCTTCTGCGAGTTCCACCAGTCCCGAGGACACTCCACGACTAACTGCAAAGTCTTGGGAGCAAGGCTGGCCGCGAAGCTACTAGCTGGAGAGCTCTCGGAAGTGACCAGCGTGAAAGATCTCATCCTCGAGACCGATCGCCCCTCGAAGCCGGACAGAAATCCTCCCGCGGAGAGATCTCCTCAAAGAAACCAATCTGGGGATAAACGCGGCAGAAGGCAAGACGACAAGGGGAACGATAACAATCGTCGCAGAGTCAACATGATCATTGGAGGATCGCAATTCTGAAACGATACGGTTTCGGCCATCAAGGCTTACCAGCGGAAGGCAGAGTCGAGCGCAAACTGGCCTACATGGTCTCCTACCCGAGATGATCAAAATTGCTCAATCACCTTCACGAAGGAGGAAGCTGGCGTGATCGATCAACCTCACTGCGATCCGCTCGTCATAGATCTCGTCATACGAGATCTGGAAGTCGGAAGAGTGCTCATTGACACGGGAAGCACGGTCAATGTATTCTTCCACGACACTCTGAATTGGATGAGCATCGAACTCGGAGAAGTAACTCCAACGCCGAAACCGCTCACAGGTTTTTCAGGCGAAGTATCGATGGCCAATGAGATCACAAAAATCGTCGAATTCGCGGTAGTCGATCATCCTGCCATCTACAACGTGATCATGGGAACCCCATGGCTCAACGCCATGCAAGACGTTCCAACGACGTACCACCTGGGTGCCAAATTACCGACCCCAAACGGAGTCGCAGCTATCTGGGGATGTCAGAAACAGTCGCGACTATGCTTCCTCGCGGAGCACAAGTTAAGGAAAATGACGACTTCTACAGCGGCAAATCGCAAGCACACAAAGATAGGTCAATCTTCGGCGAAAAATGTTTTATGAAAAGACGATTTAACATCGTCCGCTGATGCAAACGCTTCGGGCGTCAAAATTCAACACGAGTCCGAAGCAGACACTACAACTTAACCGGAACATCCGGAAGAGAACGCTGACCCGGCCACAGTCATCATGATCAAGGCGGTCAGCACGCCAACAACCGCCGAGTAAAAACGCTCGCGGCGTAAAATAGAACTACGAGATGGCTTGATCCTCGAAAGAGGTACATAGGCAGCTCGTCGAAAGACGAGTTCAGCTATCCCCCTCTCTAAAAAGGGGGGGGGGGGAGTGGGTGCGTATACTAGTATACTCCCACACAGGAAAAAAATGCGTTATTGTAATCGAGTTTTTTAGACATTTTGAAAAATTTTACTACAATATGCGTCGCTCCTTTTTAAGACACTTGCGCTTAAAAGCAAAAATCTCAAAACACGCTTAGAAAATCTACAAACGTTAAGACTCTTGTCAGGAGCCTCATACGGCCCAAAATCG
The DNA here is from genome assembly GCF_020379485.1 of Brassica napus. Taxonomy (NCBI): domain Eukaryota; kingdom Viridiplantae; phylum Streptophyta; class Magnoliopsida; order Brassicales; family Brassicaceae; genus Brassica; species Brassica napus. Next base: position 29,344 of record NW_026014488.1, on the reverse strand, counting down.
CGAAACAACCTCGCTTCAGCACCGAAAATATACGTATAGTCTTTGAAATAACTGCGAGATGTCGCTAAGTTAAAAGTCGAGACGATACGAACAAATTGTCCGAACGCGACCACAAAAACCTTACACTCCGTTCGTCGATTGGCCCCGACGAACAAATCAGCCGTCTTAAACAAACGCAACTTGATCACTCTTTTGATCTTCGAACGTCCAACACAAGGACGAAAGCGCGCTACAAACAAAATCCGAAATTTTGGTCTAGCACTTCCAGTTGGCTTAAAAATTGTCTCTAGAAAGATGCTCGATTCGTACCATACAAGTCATATAAGCCGAGAACCTATCGCAGACTTTAAATCGGTACGAATCAGATAGAAATCGCAACAGGAAAATCGATAGCCTGCAAGTCACCGCACAAACCTTAAAACCGAGAGTAAACCTAGGTCTTGCCCTAAACCCATCGCATTGGTCTCAGACATCTCAAAGACATGATATCTAAACGATACGAGATCCTAAAACATGTCTCTCCGTTCATATCTCAACGTTTCCGAATGATCGTAAGAATAAATAATTTTTACGAAAACTCACGTCTTGAACAAACCAACAGATTGAACGCCTCAACGAAGTTAAATATGAGACGACAACTCATGTTTACTTCAAACCCACTCGAAACAAATTAACTAAAACAAACATCCATTATATATGTGGGAACCGAAATTCGCACTGTCGATTTCCATTTAAATAAGGAAACTAGGAAAGCCCTACTTTCCCAGAGGTCCCGGATTTCTGCTAATACCACACGCCAAACAATCAGAACACAATAATAACAACGATAAAGTATAAGAAATCGAAAAGAGAGCAGAGTAGATCTTATTCTGAATTCGCGTTTGAGCGTTACAACAAGGTAAGAGCCTGGGATACGAGAGCTGTCGGCGAGATTCCTAGTTCTAAACCCTAAGACCGCAATAACCTAGTTGAGTCGCAGCTCGAATAACAAAAACGGAAATATGCCTAAATCGCTCTAAGTGCTAAGTTTTCTCTGAAAAAAGTCCTCTCATGCCTCTCGCCTAGGACTCCTTATATACTGGCTCCTAGGTCGGTTTACGCTTTTCCTCCTCTGCCCTTAAGCCGCCATAGCACAAAAATAGAGATACTCCATTTTTTCCGATCTTCGTAACTATCTTCAAAATTTCGTATTTATCCGCGGAAACTTGACAGTTATCTTTTCTTGTGAACCAAGCGTAAACTGTCATGCGGCTTACGGGCTGTTGGTTAAGAAATCGTAAGTTGGGCCTCGAGTCATGTCTTAGGTCCCTTTGAGCCGTCTTCTGACTCGAAGCGTTTATTACAGATTCTTTCGACAAAAAACGAACTTTTCGCGGTTTTTACCGTAAAGTTTGATCGATGACTTAGAATGGCGGGAACATGAAACGGGTTCGCTACGGTCTTCGGGAGATAGCATCGAAGGGTAGACGTGAATGCATGGATTAATTGTCATATCGATGTTTCGGAAGAGCTCGGTAGCTACGTACCGACCGAACGGGACGAACGCTCCGTCGCTACGTCTTGGGCTCGGTTGCTACGTAGCGACCCAGCAAGACAAACGCTCGGTCGCTACTCGCCACCGAGCGGAATGAACGCTTGGTCGCTACGGCTCGAGCTCGGTCGCTACAGCTCGAGCTCGGTCGCTACGGCTCGAGCTCGGTCGCTATGGCTCAAGCTCGGTCGCTACGGCTCGAGCTCGGTCGCTACGGCTCGAGCTCGGTCGCTACGTAGAGATCGAGCGGAACACGCATTCGGTCGCTGTGTAGCGACCCTTTTCGAGCTCTTGTCCGATGTCTCGTGTTTCCTCTGTAAAGCTTTTCGTAAGGAAGAATCTATTTCGAAAAAGTATTTGGCGAAGAAGGTTTTTTCGTTTTCTTCTTCGGACGTTTTGAACGTTAACTTCGTCATAACCATTTTTGACCCCAACAGTTAGCCCCCCAGCTCGTTAGAGTCGAGACTCTAGCGCGCGGTTTGACGATTTTGGCAAAGTTAGGCGTATTGAACGAAGTTTACTTCAAACTCCGCGGAAGAGAATTCTCAAGAGAGTGTATATTAAAAAATATAAAATTCCGAGCCCATACTTCTATAAGTAGTGAGCTCTTGTCATTCATTTGCTTCACACCTTCCCTTCTTCAAACCTCCAAAACCTCTCTAGCTCCAAATCTTTTGCCTTTAGCATGTCTTCTTCCCATGGTAACAAGAGAAGTTCCGATGTGGAGGTGGGCGTGGCCACCTCTCCGGCTCTGATTCTAACTTCCCCGGTCGAAGCGCCGGCATGCGTTGCCGACCATCTCTCCTTTCGAGAGAGACTAGTTCGTCGCCAAGCCGAGAAAGAACAGGTTCGAGCCGGCGCCGAGTTCCCGTCCTCTTCTGCACTGGCCATTGCTCCGGGTCATGGGACCGAGGTCGTAACTCCGTGAGATACGGGAACTCACGCAGGCTCGGTCATTCCGAATGCTTTGGCTTTACCTGCTGGATCGTCCACGAGAGGGCTGCTAACTCTATGCCTCTTCCTCTGGCCAGGAAAGAGATCGTTCTAGCGCTGCACGCTCCTAGTGTTGTTCCGGTTGCTCAGCCTAAGGGCCGGAAGAGGAAGTTTACCAAGGGCGGTGACGGGGAATCTTCGCAGCAAGGAGACTCAAGCATAGCGTCGGGGCTTCGCGGAAAGGTTTGTCGCTCGCTTACTCTCTTGATTGTTACATATTTCTCTGAAAGACAAAGGATCCCTAACTTTCTTCTCGTTTCGCAGTTCATGTCGTTGATCGACGGGATGATCAGCGAGTGCGGTTCTGAGACTAGTCGTCTCGCCGGGGAGTTGTAGGAGCTGCAGGGTAGATGGTCTGAAACTGAGGCCATGCTGACGGCTGTCAAGGATTCTCACTCCGTGAAAGTGTCGAAACTCGAGGTCGCGATAGGGGAGCTCGAGAGGGACCTCGGGAAGACGGCGAGTTCATTGCTTAAGGAGAAGAAAGCCAGGAAGTCCAAATCTTCGGAGGTGCGTCGTCTTCAGCGTCAGATCAAGGGCGATGTAGGGTTAGCGAGCCGCAGGATTCGAGAGGCCAAGGACGCTCTTCGTTCTGAGTTTCAGGCTCGCTTGGCGAAGATCTCCACCTTTCTGGACTCCCTCGAGTGCATCCGGAATAGGGATTTAGCCTTGGCGATGACTGAGGGCGGGATGGCTGTGGTTCAGTCGTTCCAGAGTGAGACTCCTCCGACCATAGAGGCCGAAGAGGCCCGACTATCCGGCTGCAAGGGAGATTTGGAAGTCGTGGATGGAGATTTTGATCTCATCCTAGCTGACCTGAAATCCACGTCTTTCTTCCGACGTGTTCAGAAGGCCCAGAGGGGAAAGATCCGGTGCTCGGAGAAGGCAGAGGTGATGCGGCTCCAGGCTTGGACGAAGCGACGGGTGAAGAGGGAGCGTGAGCTCTGAGGATGACTTTGGTTAGATCTCTAGCGGGAGATCTTTTTTATGGCTTTGGCTTTGAATCCCTGCCGCTCTGCGGCTTTCTTTTTTTATGACAAGATGATCGAGTTGCATTTTTCATAAGCTTACGTATGGCGTGGAAGAAGGGTGATGAGTTGTCGTCTCATATCCTTCTTCGATGTGAAATGTTTCGTTCGAGATCTGTTTCAAGAGTTTTTCCGCGAGATATCGACTTCGCGGGATATCTGAAGATGTCGGATATAAACATAGAGGCATGGTTTTGGGACCTCGTATCTTTTGGATATCATGCCTTGAGATGTTAGAGACCAGTGCGCTTGGTTTAGGTCAAGACCTAGGTTTACTTTCGGTTTTAAGATTTTATGCGGTGACTAGCCGGCTATCGATTTACTGTCGCGATTTTAACCTGATTTGTACCGATTTAAAGTCTGCGATAGGTTCTTGGCTTATATGACTTGTTAGATATGAATCGAGCATCAATCCAGAGACAATTTTTAAGCCAACCGGAAGTGCTGGACCAAAATTTCGGGTTTCTTTTATAGCGCTATTATCCTTGTGTCGGATGTACGAGAGTCATCTTCGTGAGATGGCTATGTCTGTTTAGGACGTTCAAGAGTTCGATGTGATCAGCACCGAACTTGGCAGCAGATGCCGTCGTTTAGAGTTTTTGCGCAAGATATGTGTTAAAATGTTCGTCATTTTTGACGGAGTGTCCCTTTTTGTTGTTCGGAAGAAGTAACCCTCGAGGCATCTCTCGTGACGTCTCGTGATGCCAAAGGTTGCTTCTCCAAACGGATGATTTATTTTCGAATATCGAAAATGTTTTGCGGATAAAAGATAATTTGCTTGGTTAAGATATGTCGGAAACATCGAAGGCGTGGTCGGATGTTTTCGAGTTTGAGAGTATACGAGTATACGTATCAACTCCCCCCCTTTTTAATGAGGGGGGACAGCTGAATTTGCCTTTCGACAAACTGCCTACGTACTCCTTATGGAGATCAAGCCGTCTCGTAGTTCGGTCATTGTGAGTTGGTTTGTTTAGTGATAGTATTTTTTGAGATGAATCACGTTCCAGGTCCTTGGAATTTTTATGCCTTGCATGTTGGCTATTTCGTATTAGCCCGATCGGATGACTTTTTCGATTTTATAGGGTCCTTCCCAGTTTGCTCCGAGTTTTCCCGCGTTTCGTTCAGCGGTGTTTTGGAAGACTTTGCGAAGGACCAGATCTCCCTGATTAAATCTGTGATTCCGTACGTTGGAATTGTTGTACTTTGCGGCCGCGTGTTGGTAATTTTGGATTCGGATGAGGGCTCGATCTCGGGGCTCGTTAATGAGATCGAGATCATCGAGGAGCATTGCGTTGTTGAGCTCCTCTCGTTTGGGAAGTAGTCTTATTCGAACACCGGGGAACTCTACTTCTGCGGGAATCATGCATTCCGTTCCGTACACCAGAGCGAAAGGGGTTTCTCCTGTTGCTCGCCTCGGGGTGGTACGGTGGGACCAGAGGACTCCCTCGAGTTCGTCGGCCCACCTGCCTGTTTTGGCCTCTAAGCGTTTCTTCAGTCCGTCGAGAATGGTTTTATTAATCGTTTCAGCTTGTCCGTTACACTGCGGATACCTGGGCGTCGACTTGTTAAGTCGTATCTTCCATTTTTCGCAGAACGCCTCGAACTGGGTGGAGATAAACTGAGATCCGTTATCGGTTACTATTTCGTAAGGAACTCCATGCCTACAGATGATGTTTCTCCATACGAAACTTTCGACTTTGACATCTTTTATACTCGCGTACGAATCTGCCTCTACCCATTTTGAAAAGAAATCATTGAGGACTAAAAGGAAACGCTTTTGCTTTGAATTATGAAGGGGACCGACGATGTCCATGGCCCAGCGCATAAAAGGATAGGGCGATGTGATGGAGGAGAGAACATCGGCTGGTTGTCGGATGGTTGGAGCATGCCTCTGGCATTTTTCGCATTTTCGTGCGAACTTCTCGCAATCTCCGATCATCGTTGGCCAGTAGTATCCATGGCCTTTGATTTTCACTGCCAGCGATCTTCCGCCGGAATGTTTGGCGCAGGACCCAGAATGTACTTCTTCCATCACTTTTCTTGCTTTTTCCCCTTCCAGGCACGTCATGAGTGGTCTGGAGAATCTCCATTTGTAAATTTCGCCGTCCACTGTTACGTAGCGCGCGGCCTGTGTTCGGACTTTGCGGGCTGCCTATTTCTCGGTGGGCAGGTGTCCGTTGATAATATAGTCTCGAATTGTCTGCAGCCATGGGGTATCGCAGCCGTAATAAGATTGCTCCGACTGCGGTCGTATCGTAACTTCTTCTTCGTCATATTGACCTTCTATGAGGTTGACGATGATTGGTTGTCCGATGCATGGATTTTCGATGAACTCGACAGGAATTACCCTTTTAAGTCCTGGGTCAGAACTTGATGCTAAGGCCGCGAGAGCATCTGCCTAGACGTTTTCGGAACGGGGAATTCGCGTAAGGGCAAAACAGTCAAACTTTTGAGCTAGTTTTTGGACCAGTTTGAGGTACGCGTCCATCCGTTTGTCCCTGGCTTCATACTCTCTGCTGAACTAACTTGCCACTAACTGGGAGTCGCAGTAAGCGTGGATGTTTCGTATCTTCAAGCCGTGAGCCAAACGTAGCCTTGCGACGAGTGCTTCGTATTCGGCTTCGTTGTTTGAGGCATGGAATTCCAGCCTGAATGACTGCTCTAAGATCTCGCTCGTCGGAGATGTGAGGCGAATTCTGATGCCTGATCCCTGCTTGGACGAGGATCCGCCGACGTGAAGGAGCCAAGTGGAATTTGGTTCCTCGTTGGTTATGGTCTCTGTCGGTAGTTCGACCAAGAAGTCTGCAAGCACTTGTGACTTTGCGCTTGTTCTCGGTCGGTACTCGATATCGTACTCGCTCCCATTTGGCCAACCGGCCCGATTGACTCGGGCTATGCAGAATTGTTCGTAGGGAAAAAGTCGTGAGGATGACGATCGCGTGGGATTGAAAATATGGTCTTAGTTTTCGAGCAGATGTTACAACCGCGCATGCTAATTTTTCCATTAGCGGGTATCTAGATTCGGCATCCAGCAAGGTTTTGCTTATATAGAAAATAGGTTTCTGTTCGCCGCGTTCTTCCCTGATCAGTACGCCGCTCACAGCTGTTGCCGATACAGCGATGTACAAGAACAAAGGTTCCCCCTCCACGGGTTTTAAACGAGGACTGGAGGGGAAGCTAAATACCGCTTCAGCTGTTGGAAAGCGTTTTCTCATTCTTCCGACCATTCGAATTTTTGATTTCCCCTTAAGACATCGTAGAAGGGCAGGCACTTATCCGTTGATCGTGAAATAAACCGGTTAAGTGCCGCGACTCTACCGGTCAGCCTTTGGACTTCTCGCTTATTCTTCGGTGAAGTCATCTCGATCAGTGCGTTGATCTGTTTTGGATTAGCTTCGATGCCGCGGAATGTGACTAGGTAGCCGAGGAATTCCCCTAATGCCATGGCAAACCTGCATTTTGTTGGGTTGAGCTTCATGTTATGGGAATTTAACTGCGCGAAACATTCCTCGAGATGTGATACGTGATCCTTTGCTTGGAGGGATTTGACGAGCATGTTGTCGATATAAACCTCCATTGTTTTACCGAGTTGTTTAAATAACATACGGTTCACGAGTCGTTGGTAAGTTGCGCCAGCGTTTTTGAGGCCGAAGGGCATTACCCTGTAGCAATAGGTTCCGCGATCGGTAATGAACGCTGTCTTCTCGTGATCGTCAGGGTTCATCATAATTTGGTTGTAACCTGAGAAGGCGTCCATGAAAGACAGAAGTTCGTTACCCGCCGTTGCTTCTACTAATCGATCGATGTGTGGCAGAGCGAAACTATCTTTTGGACAGGCCTTGTTTAGGTCAGTAAAATCCACGCAAACTCGCCATTTCCCGTTTTTCTTTTTGACTACTACAGGGTTAGCGAGCCAGTCTGGATACCTCACTTCCATTATTGACTCGACTTTAACCAATTTTTTGACCTCGTCGTTTACCGCGGAAGCCCGTTCGGGTCCTAGCTTCCGCCTTTTTCGTTTGACGGGTTTGAAGGTCGGGTCGATATTTAATTCATGACACCTTATGTTAATGTCGATCCCTGGCATATCTTCCGCGGCCCATGCGAAAGTATGGAGGTTCTTTTTTAGAAAGGTTATGAGCTCTGTCTTCAAAGGCTCGCGGAGATTGGCTCCGATCTCGACGCATTGTTCCGGAAATGCTTCGTCGAGATAGACTGTGACCACAGGTTCGCAAGTTGGTTCACGTTTTTCCTCTAGGGCCGTGATGTTACGAGACTGCCAGAAGAGTTCCGCTGAATCTTGACTTCGTGAATCCTTGTTGGAGATCTTTTTCTCCGCTTTTCTGGGAGTGGTCTCGAGGTCTGGTCTTTTTCATTTTTGTTCTGCGGCGTAACACATGTGTGATACTCTTGGGTTTCCCCATATTACCTCGACCCGTAGGCCTTGGTCATTTCTCCTGAAAGTCCCAGCAGTGGGCTAGGGTATTTCACGATTTCGGATTGATCGACCCCCATTTTCTTGAGAGTATCCTTGAAGATGATATCGGCCGAACCTCCGGTGTCGATTAGCACACTAGCGACGTCGCCATCTCGGATCGTCAGCTCGATAACAAGGAGATCGTTTTGAGGTTTGGCTCGATCGACCGTTGCTCTCCCCTTGAACGAGATGACGTTCGCGCACGTCGAGTCTTGCATATCGTTACTGATCGTTGAGTGGTTTTTGCGGGTTAGATTGATCCGTAGAGTCCCCCTCCGTCTAGCGCCAAACTGTGGGAGCCAAAATTCGCACAGTGATTTCCGTTTAAATAAGGAAACTAGGAAAGCCTTACTTTCCCAGAGGTCCCGGATTTCTGCTAATACCACACGCCAAGCAATCAGAACACAATAATAACAACGATAAAGTATAAAAAATCGAAAAGAAGGCAGAGTAGATCTTATTCTGAATTCACGTTTGAGCGTTACAACAAGGTAAGGGCCTGGCCTACGAGAGCTGTCGGCGAGATTCCTAGTTCTAAACCCTAAGACGGCAATAGCCTAGTTGAGTCGCAGTTCGAATAACAAAAACGGAAATATGCCTAAATCGCTCTAAGTGCTAAGTTTTCTCTGAAAAAAGTCCTACCATGCCTCTCGCCTAGGACTCCTTATATACTGGATCCTAGGTCGGTCTACGCTTTTCCTCCTCTGCCCTTAAGCTGCCATAGCATAAAAATAGAGATATTCCATTTTTTCTGATCTTGGTAATTATCTTCAAAATTTCGTATTTATCCGCGGAAACTTGACATTTATCTTTCCTTGCGATCCAAGCGTAAAACGTCATGCGGCTTACGGCTGTTGGTTAAGAAATCGTAATTTGGGCCTCGAGTCATGTCTTAGGTCCCTTTGGGCCGTCTTCTGACTCGAAGCGTTTATTACGGCTTCTTTCGATAAAGAACGAACTTTTCGCGGTTTTTACCATAAAGTGTGATCGATGACTTAGAATGGTGGGAAACATGAAACGGGTTCGCTACGGTCTTCGGGAGATAGCATCGAAGGGTAGACGAGAATGCATGGACTAATTGTCATATCGATGTTTCGGAAGAGCTCGGTCACTACGTAGCGACCGAGCGGGACGAACGCTCGGTCGCTACGTAGCGACCGAGCAGAACGAACGCTCGGTCGCTACGTAGCGACCGAGATTCGGCTTGGGTAGACCGAGCTTTGGCTTGAGCTCAGTCGCTACGTAGCGATCGAGCGGAACACGCGTTCGGTCGCTGCGTAGCGACCCTTTTCGAGCTCTTGTCCGATGTCTCGTGTTTCCTCCGCAAAGCTTTTCATAAGGAAGAATCTGTTTCGAAAAAGTATTTATCGAAGAAGGTTTTTTCGTTTTCTTCTTCGGACGTTTTGAATGTTAACTTCGTCGTAACCGTTTTTGACCCCAAAAATATATAAACTAAATAGCGGTAGGGGTTTAAAGGCACCAACGGCCAGTCCCGATAAAAATAAAAGCGGCCAACACAGGCCCATACAAATTTCAAAGGCCACACTTGGCTGCAAAATACAAGATAAGGGAAAAACTTCTTCCCGTCAAACACTCACAGATCAAAGTTAAAATTCCCGGACAATGAAGCTCCGAACGCATCCACAGGATAGTTCACTTCCTCATCGTCGCCGGCAAAATCAGTCGTGGTTTCTACGGTATCAGGAGAAACCGAGATGGGATCCCAGAATCCCTGAATCCCCCCGTCGAACGGAGAAATGAGCATCTCAGCGTGAGCATGATCCTTCATGCCGCCCTTCATTAACTCCATCTCCCTCTCGAAAACATAGTCATCCTCCCGCGTCTTCCAAATGCTCCCGACTGAACCGCGACACTCACGGAAGTCGCCCAGCAAGTTGAAAGTATCCTTGAGGTTCCCGTACTCAATCTAGAATTGAGAGGCGCGAGTCTTCATCACCTCGACAATCTCCCTCTTGCCCTTCCGTTCCGCCCTACGAACAGCCCTGGCATGATCACGAGCGAGTTGATCATCTCGCGCCAACATCTCGTCTCGCATGCGAGCAAGATCCTTTTCCGTCTTCTCCACTCTAAAGCGATAGATCATGGCCTCTCTATGGCTCGCCTCAATGGCCGATCCAAGCAAGTTCAAGCCCTGTAAAACCGATTGACACGTTATAAGCAAAAAAATATATATATATACACTTGAAACGATCGTCAAAATTCTTAAAGCTTATACCCCGTTGATGATACGAGATCCTTCCACGACGACCTTCGGCCTCCCTGACTCGTTTGTGGCCGGAGGAGCATCGAAGCCCGAGGGAAGACCAGCGAAGAAATCATCGAAGTCCGGAATAGGGACCTCGCTCGTACTTCTTCCATCGCCGAAAGCAAGGTCCAGATCCCATCCTGGAAGCATGCAATCGTCCACCGAAAACTCCAGGTCACCGAGGTCAATATCTTTCCCCTTCGAAGAATTCAGCCTCGTCGCAACCGTGGGAGCAGCGTCGGGACCTTGGTCATCAGGCTCGGAATCACTCCTTGTTACCCCGCCCAAAGCAGGACTAGGATGCACAAACCTCAACGCCTTTCGAACTCTCTTCGGCGTAAAGGAAGTCCAGAAAAAAGGACCGTCCTGAGCAGATTCCTCACCACAATAATGTCCTCAGGAAACAGAGCAAGAGGATTGATGAAGGGACGATCGTTCGGCAACCTCCGGAACAATGGGATACAACTCTTTACAACGGACGCTGCGTCTACACGAACGAAGAAGAAAAACTTCTTCCACGAGTTGAAGTTAGAAGTAAACCCCTTAACCACTGACATGAAGTTCCGAGGAACCAGCCTGTACGTGTCTGTATCCTTGATGATCTGTAACCGAAGAAGCGCTTCGAAGTGATCGGCGGTAAGGGAGAGACCATGCTCGTAGCTCAGGATCAGGACTCCAATGAGGTGCTGGATGCCAAGGGGATTCAGTTGGATTATCGCCACCTCGAAACGATCCAACACACAGACGATAATTTCGGGAATCGGGAACCACAAACGACAGCGCACTACGAATGCTTCGTAGCAAGTAAAGTAACCCTCGGGGTGACTACTAGCGCGCTCTCCTTGATGAGGAACCCTGAACTCCACCGCATCCGAAATCTGGTAGAAAGACCGCATGATCTCGAGGAATTCGCTAGTACTCCTACTTGGTGCACCTTCCTCGACCGGACGACGGTTCATAACCGGGAACGATTTCTCTTTGGGAGGCGTGATCGAACCATAACACATCACCCATCATGCCTCGTTCTCGGCCGGGTCTACTGAATGAGGAACGAATTCTATCTTTGGCACACAGAGCTCTTCAGAAACGTTTGCGGGCAAGGACCCTTTCTTCGAACTCCTCTTCTTACTCGACATCTCGTGTTTTCTTTTTTAAGAAGGAAATGATAGAGAGAAAGAAAAAGAAGAAAGAATTTTTCAAGAAACCTCTCTATGAGAATGAATAAGTGTAAAGGTTGTGAAGAAGTTACCTCCCTTCTTATAGGCATGAGAAATTACTATTTACTTGCGGATTTTCGGACACAAACTTCGCCCAAATACACCAATCTTGTCCGAACTCGCCATACCGCACGTTGGAATCTCACTAGAAACCCACGATCCTAAAGAGCTGGGGGGGCTAACTGTTGGGATCGAAAACGGTTATGACGAAGTTAACGTCCAAATCTCCGCAAAATACAAATCAAACGTAAGCCATCGAAAACATACCCAGACCAGTAGTGGATAGGTCCGAGTATGACGATCGAAACACGGACGAACCAAGCTTGGTCATTACGCTACTACCGCATATGCACGCTGTCCGGTTGCAACGTAGCGACCGAGTGTCCGTCCCTCTCGGTCGCTACGTAGCGACCGAGCGTCTGTTCCGCTCGGTCGCTACGTAGCGGCCGAGCGTTCGTCCCGCTCGGTCGCTTCCGATCGATCGTTCCACTCGGTCGCTACCTAGCAACTGAGCTCGAGCCGAAGCTCGGTCGCTACATAGCGACCGAGCGTTCGTTCCGCTCGGTCGCTACGTAGCGACCAAGCTCGAGCCAAAGCTCGGTCGCTACGTTGCGATCAAACGTTCGTTCCGCTCGGTCGCTACGTAGCGACCGAGCGTCTGTTCTGGTCGATCGCTACGTAGCGACCGAGCTCTTCCGAAACATCGATACGACAATTAGTCCATGCATTCTCGTCTACCCTTCGATGCTATCTCCCGAAGACCGTAGCGAACCCATTTCATGTTTCCCGCCTTTCTAAGTCATCGATCAAACTTTACGGTAAAAATGGCGGAAAGATCATTCTTTATCGAAAGAAGCCGTAATAAACGCTTCGAGACAGAAGACGGCCCAAAGGGACCTAAGACATGACTCGAGGCCCAGCTTACGATTTCTTAACTAACAGCCCGTAAGCCGCATGACGGTTTATGCTTGGTTCGCAAGGAAAGATAAATATCAAGTTTCCGCAGATAAATACGAAATTTTGAAGATAATTACGAAGATCGGAAAAAATGGAATATCTCCATTTTTACGCTATGACGGCTTAAGGGCAGAAAAAGAAAAGCGCAAACCGACCTAGGAGCCAGTATATAAGGAGTCCTATGCGAGAAGCATAGGAGGGGAGTTTTACAGAGAAAACTTAGCACTTAGAGCAATTAGGCATATTTCTGTTTTTGTTATTGGAGCTGCGACTCAACTAGGTTATTGCCGTCTTAGGGTTTTAGAACTAGGAATCTCGCCGACAGCTCTCGTAGCCCAGGCTCTTACCTTGTTGTAACGCTCAAACGCGAATTCGGAATAAAATCTACTTTGCTCTCTTTTCGATTTCTTATACTTTATCGTTGTTATTCTTGTGTTCTGATTGCTTGGCGTGTGGTATTAGCAGATATCCGGGACCTCTGGGAAATTAGGGCTTTCCTAGTTTCCTTATTTAAATAGAAATCGACAGTGCGAATTTCGGTTCCCACATGCACTTGCTCAATGGCAATTATACCTCGTGTCCCCTGTATTATTTTAGCACGTAGCGTTTTAATACAGGTACTTTCACATGCTTGGTGTTTTTGTTTGGGACCCCGATATGCCTTAGGCTATACAGGGGTTTTAGGTAGTATTGACAGCATACTCAGGCTTGCGCAGACCCATTCCTACCTAATGTCTCATACCCGTTTTGTTTTTTCGTGGTCATACCACTTGTCATTAAGGGTTGGCCAGGATCGAAGGTCTCTTCGACCTGATCCAGCTCGTTTGCCCCTTTAAGTATTATGGCATTCCTACTACTCTTTTATAGTCGGAACTATTTTATTATATAATCTTTGTCCGGAGACGTTTCAGCATACATAGGAGTAGGAAAACATAATACTTAAATAATAGATAAAATAATTAATAGAAATCATGGTCCGGAGACCGTACAAGATATCAGCTTGCGAGGTACCCTGGTGGTTAGGCCATGTTTTACCTCTTGTTCCTAGGTGATCTGCCGGGTTTGACTTGCTTTTGGGACGAGCGTCCTTGCTGGAGGGTTCCTCCTTCTTCTGCAGAGTTCTGCCTCTTTCTTGGATCTAGGGGCCGTGGTCAAGACTCGTTTCATGCCCCGGCTGTAGAACCTAAATTCTACACAAAGTATTTGGTAGTGATCGGGGTTGATCTAGGGAAGATAAATGATGTGGGCAACGATATCTTTAGAACATAACGATGTTAAATAGTTTCCGGTAGGCGAAAATAGACTTTATTGATAACTGGTATCGAATACAATGAGTCGAACTAGATCAAGATGATACACACGAGTTCGATAAAGAAGGAATTTTAAAATGGGAAGACAATAAGATCGATGTGAATGTAGGGCTCTCTCTCTAGGGTTTTCAATGTGTCCTCTTCCTTTTTTCTTCTCCTTCCTTTATAGCGAGTCGACTTCGAGCTCTCCGTGTCAGTTCCGCGATCTCAGCCTCTTGTTGCGCGATCATTGCGACTTCTTCTTCGAGCTCGATTCTGGTTGTGGGCCTCTGCGACTTATCCTTTGAGCTCGACTCTGGTTGTGGGCCTCTGCGTGTCTCGGCCCATGTCTTTGATCGGGGTCCATTTCGGTCTTGACCAAAATTGGGTCCAACATTTGTCCCCCATCCTTTTTTGATTTGATCGAAAAGGAAAAAGGGCGGTTGTCCATCGGTCTGGACTTTGTGGTTAGGTGGTTGAAATCATTCGGGTTCGGTTTTAATGATCATTTTCGAAAAGAGCCGTTTGTCAGCGTGCTTTCTTTTATTATTATTTTAATCGATAACAGCTACTTTAGTCGCCGCTAGGGCGTAGACTAGGTTATAATTGCCCTTCTCGATAGCGATGATAGGGCCGTTGGGGGGGGGGGGGGGTGGGGCTTATATATACATAGGAGGCTTTCTTTCAGCCTTATCTCCGTTTTCTATCTCAGCCCTCTTTCTCCCTTGCTCTAAGATCTTTTTAGTCGAGATCAAGATGTGTTCGTCTTATCTTTATTGATCCGCCGTGTTTCAGGCTATGGAAGCTAACAATGAGTTCGCGGCGACTTTAGAAAAACACCTACAGGATGTTCCGTGTTCTGACGAACTTAACGAAATAAAGAAGCTTGTTCGTGAGCTGAAGCTCGGTCTTAAGATGGCTCAAGATCGGGAGCGTGCCAACGCCGCCCAACTGGCTGTCGCCGAAAAGCTGGGGAATCAGGCTTCTACACTCGAAGCTCGTCTGCGGGTTGTGAGCAACGAAAGGAGATCTGCCCTTGAGCGAATTTCCGTTCTGGAGGCGAAGGTTGAATCTTCTGCCAACAAGTTTGCTGATGACCTCCGCCGTGCGATCTACGATGCCAAGAAAGTTATGGCGGACAGCTATTTGGAAGTGTTGGTTTCTCTGAAGGAAAAATGGGAGCAAAAGAAGGCGGCGGCTTATAGTGAGGCTCGTCTTCGGGAAGTTGTGGCCAACATAGATCTCTTGAAAGAGATTATGAACAATAATCTCCTGGCTTCGGATGAATTGTTGCGGCTTCAAGCAAAGGAGATCGAGCTCGGGTCCGAAGTTGATGTGATGGCGACCTCGGATTTCTCTATCGAGAAGCTCGACCTGCCCCAGATTTCGGAAGATCTGCCCGAGGATTTCTTTGCTAAGGTTCCTTCTGCAGCGGATGGTGCGGCGAGGTGTTCGGATGACCGGTTTGAGGACGGTGAATTTGACATCGAAGAATAGATTTTTGGAAGTTTTTCTTTTGTTTTTTTTCTTGCTTTTGTTACTTTATTAATATTTCTTTTATTTTAATAAAGAAAGGATCGTGAGTCCCGATTTGTGTGTAGCCACTTTATGTTTCGTGCGAGGCTGACCTTTTGGAGGCATGTGTCGAGTTTTGTAAATACTCTTATCGACAGTTTCGATGTAACAATAGATTTTGTTTATTAGTTTTGTCACGCTTGTTGGCGGAGTTGGCCGCGACCGAGGACTTGATCAGGGTCCTGGTTTTTGGTCAACTGCGAATTTTATGCGATTTCCTGGTACGAGAAATCTGTTGTGCTCAAACGTCCAGGGATTGTATTTGTTAAGATATTGGATGCTGTTTCGTTACAAATTAGTGAAGGAAAACAATTTTTGGTATTATCGAGCTGCTGTTCCTCGGGTGTTGCGGTGTGTCTACTTTGAGTTCTGTTGGTGGGAGGAGACTGAATTCGTGTCGTGAGTTGCCTACGTACCCTCTTCGAGGGATCAAGTCATAACGTAGTTCGATTATTTCCCTGAAGATAGGGTCGGTTGTTCGTTTGTTCGTGTACGTAGGTACGTCTGTTCGTTAGCTTTGGTTGTGATTAAGGTTGTTGTTCGATGTCCTTAAAGCTTGGGAGGTAGCATGTCCTAGAGTTCTTTTGGCTTCCTCTGATAGTTTCGACTCCTTCGTTAGTTTTCTTATTTTCGTTTTAATTGCTAGGTGCATCTCGGCATTCTTCGGCTGAGTGGCCCTTGCAGTCGTGGAAAGTGCAGTATTTGCTGAGGTCGTACATCGACGATTTCTGCGGCGAGTTATTTATTGAGTAGGAGTATTGTCCCTTGGTGGTTGGTTCTTTGGGGGTCGCCGGCTTTTTGATTGCGTTGTTCTTGTTCGCACTGTATTGTTCCTTTAATGCTGCGACCTCCTCTTCGTGGTTGGCGAAGTACGAGGCTCTGTGTAAGGCATCGTCCAGTGATACAGGTGTTCGAACTGCCAGTTCTTCCCTGAATTTGAATGAGAACCAAACTCCATTCTTCAATGCTGCTAGGGCGACGATCTCGTTTGGGTGCGAAATCTTGGCTTTGATTTCTCGGAACTTGTTTATGTATGCTCTTAAAGGTTTGAAAGGTGCTTGTTTGAGATTCCAAAGGTCTGCCTCGGTAACTTTGGTCTCTATGAAGACTGAGCATTGTTTCAGTAATGTTGACACCAACTGGGTGAAGTTGTCAATAGAATTTTGTTCTAGTCCGGCGAACCATTCTAGCGCGGCTCCAGTGAGATTTTCGGCGAAGAAACGGCAGTATCCAGCTTCTTTCTCGTCGTCAGTGAGGTGTGCTCTCGATATCGCTAGGCGGAAGGCTCGCACATGGGCTTTTGGGTCTGTGTTTCCGGCGTACTCGGGGAATTTTAATTTTCCCACGTGATGTAGTCTTAGGCAGGCGATTCTGTTTGTGAACGCGGTCCTTCTTGTTTCTTCAATGACCATATCGATGTCCGGGGCGGAGCTCATTGCCATGTGCACGATCACGTGTATTCTTTTGAGCTCGGCGTCGTTCTTTTTAATATAGTTTTGGAAGGTTCCGTTTTCGCTTGGGGTCCCCAAATCTTCCCTTTGAGGATCCACATTGATGGGATCGCGGGGATCGTGTCTTCGGGTTTGTTGATGCAACTCAGTACATGGATCAGTACATGGAACCAGGCCAGGATGGAGTTCAGGACGATCAGATCATTCCAACCGAGGTTCAGGCAGACGACCGTTCCAGACAGACACACCGAGCCGTGTACCGGATCGACCCGCATGCAGCCGGAAAGGAACTAAGGCTAGAACCACGTCCAGATGACCAAACCGACCGTACCGGAGCCCGTCCTTCCCGACTAACTCGCCAAGCCAAGACTGATGGTCGAGCCAAAACTCACTTGGGTCGAGTGGAAATCGAGACAGACCATAGTCTTTCCCTTTTGGTCCGTCTGATCCGAGCCGAGTGTCCCGACGAGCGTACTGATCAGCCGGCCAGTATGATCAGTTCTTGAACTTTGATGATCAAAATTTCTCTAAGGCACGTATTCTACAACTGTCCAAGGACTTGGGTCGTGCTGGAACCAAGTTCGCGCATGAGCCTTACCCGGCTGACCGTCCGGAACGCGCCACGCCCGTCCTGCTCCTTACCGCGAAGGAACCACTTGGTTCAGACGAAGCTGGACGTTAGCCGAAGAGTCATCTTTGACCTGATCTGGAATTTAAGAGTTTAATACATTGTCTTTCAAAATTCTAGTCAGATTCAATTTACTAGGTCTATCTTTAATACATTCATATGTCTCTTTCTATTCCTCAAGTAGTATAAATATGCAAACACTTCTATCAATAAAATCATTCCATTTTCTTTTAACTTTTTGAGTCTTTACTCTTTGTTCTTTGTTTAGAACTTTTCTAGTTTTCTTGGTGTGGTTAGCTCCAAGCAAACGCCCTTGTCCGTTGGTCTTGTGAGTCATATCAAGCAACGGCTCAAGATTGCCTCTTTGTTGGACCGGTGAGTCACATCCGGCAACAATCTGGTTCGGGAATATCAAAGGCCATTCCGTAACCTTTGTGCGACCGCTCATTCCATCAGTTCTCCTCTTGGAGTTCATATCTTTTCACAAATCCGGTCGAGTGATCCTTTTAAGGCGTATCAAAGTGGTATCAGAGCCACTCTTCCGGTATCTCTTTTCATTTCATCTTTCACATCTACCATTTTCTTTATAAAAAAAAAAAATTCTTCTTCTATCTATCTTGAATCCGAGCCCCTCATTACCATCCATTTAAAAAAAAAAAAAGATCTACGATTTATAAAAAAAGTTTCAAGTTCGATTTGTGGATTGGTGGTGGTAGAGAAAGCCTGCTGGCTGAGGAGAAATCCTGCCTTTGAGGTGGTTAAAACGGATTCCAAAAGCTAAATCTCTTATCTTTCTCTCTTTACAAAAAAAAATATTTTCTTGTTTGCTTGAAGTTTGTCCCTTGGAATTCCTTGATTAGATCTCTTAGAAACTTGAGTATAAGGCTTGTGAGTGATCAACAAAAATCTGAGAGAAACACGTGTGTGGGTGAGATCAAACACTTGAGAGAGTGAGGAATTTTTATCTAAAGTTTTGTGTTTAAGAAGTTTCAGGAACCATGGGAAGTGAAGACGAAAGGAGCCGACCTGGAAACTCAGTGGCCGGTTTATCTAACTTGCTGATGCGAGCCTTGAATGATTCTTTTACTAATCTTATGAATGCAGGTCTTGAGCAGATCCATCTAAGGCTAGATGAGATCCAGAACAGTCAACAGCCGCGTCCTCGAACCAGAGCCAGAAGAGATCGCCCAAGGAGGCCAAACCGGTCTGATGATGAGATCCGAGAGGAGGACTCTCATGAGGACGAGGACCGATCCATAAACCGACCTAGGAGGGGTCACAGAAACCAGGAACCAGGTGATGCCAATCCTTTTGCTAGAAATGAACGTGCTAATGATAGCTTAAGTGGATTGAAACTAAAAATCCCACCTTTTGAGGGTAAAAATGATCCTGATGTTTTTCTTGAATGGGAAAGAAAAATTGAACATGTCTTTGATTGTCAAAACTTTTCTGAACTTAAGAAAGTTAGACTAGCTGTTACTGAATTTTCTGGCTATGCTATTAATTGGTATGATCAAGTTGTGACCCACATGAGGAGAACAGGTGAGAGACCGATTGAGACATGGGATGAGTTTTTTATGCTGATGAGGAGACGATTTGTTCATGCTCATTATCACCGAGACCTCCACCAGAAACTCCGACGCTTACTTCAAGGCATTAAGTCCGTGGAAGACTACCACCAGGAGATGGAAACTTTGATGATCAAGGCCGATGTAGACGAGCCCATGGACGCCACTATGGCTAGGTTCCTTTCTGGCCTTAACCGAGACATCCAAGATCGCATGGAGCTTCAAGAGTATTGAACCGTGGAGCAAATGTTGCACAAAGCCATCCTAATCGAACAACAGGTCAAAAGAAAGAGCTACTCAAAGCCGGTCTTTGCTCCTAAACCATCTTTTAATCCTAAGCCAAGTTATCAAGACAAAGGTAAGTCATCTGCCACAACAAATACAGATTTAAAGACTAATGCTCCTGCTCGTCTTGACAAAGGAAAAACTATTGAGAATCCTAGCCGTGCAAGAGACATCAGATGCTTCAAGTGTCAAGGCCTAGGACACTATGCCAACAAATGTCCGAACCAAAGATTAATGATTCTCATGGAGAATGGAGAGGTTGAGTCCGAGGACGAGCAAGAGAACAAGGAGGATCTTGGTCCTATCTTTGATGAGGAAGAGGAGTCCTTTGACTACCCACATCATGGACAATTGCTTGTTGCGAGGAAGGCTTGGAACGATCCCATCTTCGATGAGACGGACGGTCATGCGAACGGCCACACGGACGATGACCTTGGCCCGGTCTTCGACATTGATTCTGAGCCGATCTTTGATGAGAAGGATTGCTTTGACTATCCAGCTCACGGACCACTACTGGTCACTAGACGTTCCTTGAGTGTTCAGCCCAAAACCAATGAAAAAGAACAAAGGGAGAATCTCTTTCATTCTCGTTGTTTAATCTCTGAAAAAGTTTGTTCTTTGATCATTGATGGTGGGAGTTGTACTAATGTTGCTAGTGATACTCTTGTCAGGAAGCTAGGGCTAGCTACTCGACCTCTTTCATGTCCTTTCAGGTTGGAATGGCTCAATGAAACCGGTGAACAGTATGCCAAGGAACAAGTCACGATCCCTCTTACCATTGGACGATATGAGGATGAGGTTATTTGAAACGTTCTTCCTATGGACGCTTGTCACATCCTTCTAGGCCGTCCATGGCAGTTTGATAAGAGAGCCGTGCATGATGGCTTCACAAACTGACACTCCTTTGACCACAAAGGAAAGAATATCACGCTGGTGCCCTTGTCTCCATTAGAGGTTCACCAAGATCAGGTCCAACTCAAGAAGAACCGTGACCAGGAGCCTAAGCCGGATGAGCCTAAGTAATCTCAACGAAACTCCAACTTCTTCATAAAACAAAGTCAGGTTAAGAGGTCTCTTTAATCCCAAAAGCCATTTCTTTTACTTGTGTATAATGAATCTATTATGGCTTCACCTTCTTCTGACCTTGCACCGGAGATTCCGAGTGAGTTGCTAGATATTTTGCAGGACTTTTCTGATGTTTTTCCAGTTGAGAATCCTAAGGGATTGCCACCAGTTCGAGGCATAGAACATCAGATCGATTTTGTCCCGGGAGCCTCTCTACCGAACCGGCTAGCCTATCGAACCAACCCAGTTGAGACCAAGGAACTTCAGAAGCAGATTAGTGATCTTCTGGAGAAAGGACACATCAGGGAGAGCCTTAGCCCTTGTGCCGTGCCTGTCCTCCTAGTGCCCAAAAAGGACGGATCTTGGCGCATGTGTGTGGACTGTCGTGCCATCAACAACATTACGGTAAAGTATAGGCATCCCATTCCTAGGCTTGATGACATGCTAGATGAGTTGCATGGTTCATCAGTTTTCTCTAAGATTGATTTAAAAAGTGGCTATCACCAAATTAGAATGAAAGAAGGTGATGAGTGGAAAACTGCATTTAAAACGAAACTAGGATTGTATGAGTGGCTTGTCATGCCATTTGGTCTTACTAATGCACCTAGCACTTTTATGCGTTTGATGAATCATATCTTGAGGTCTTTCATTGGTCATTTCGTGGTTGTTTACTTTGATGATATTCTCATATACAGCAAGAATCTTGATGATCATAAAATACACTTGAAATCTGTTCTTGATGTTCTACGGAAAGAAAAACTTTTTGCAAATCTTGAAAAATGCTCTTTTGGAACAGATCACGTGGTGTTCTTAGGCTTTGTTGTAGGTGCTGATGGACTTAGAGTAGATGAGGAAAAGATCAAAGCCA
Source organism: Brassica napus (assembly GCF_020379485.1). Taxonomy (NCBI): domain Eukaryota; kingdom Viridiplantae; phylum Streptophyta; class Magnoliopsida; order Brassicales; family Brassicaceae; genus Brassica; species Brassica napus. Next base: position 8,146 of record NW_026014488.1, on the reverse strand, counting down.
TCCGAGATTGGCCGAGTCCAACGACCGTGGGCGAAGTAAGAAGTTTCCATGGCCTAGCCGGCTTCTACAGACGGTTCGTCCAGGATTTCAGTACCATAGCCGCTCCGCTTACTGAGGTGATCAAGAAGAACGTGGGGTTCAAGTGGGAACAAGCCCAAGAAGAGGCATTCCAGATTCTAAAAGGGAAGTTAACTCATGCTCCTTTGCTTACACTCCCTGATTTCTCTAAGACTTTTGAGATCGAATGTGATGCTTCGGGTATTGGTATTGGTGCTGTTCTCATGCAGGATAGGAAACCCATTGCTTACTTCAGTGAGAAACTTGGAGGAGCCATGCTCAACTACCCCACTTATGACCAGGAGTTGTATGCTTTGGTGAGGGCTCTTCAGATATGGCAGCATTATCTTTGGCCAAAAGAGTTTGTGATCCACACGGATCATCATTCCTTGAAACACCTTAAGGGCCAGCAGAAGCTGAACAAGAGACATGCCCGTTGGGTCGAGTTCATTGAGACCTTTCCTTATGTGATCAAATACAAACAAGGTAAGGACAATGTGGTGGCTGATGCCTTGTCCAGGAGGTATGTTCTTCTTTCAGCTCTTGAAACAAAGTTGCTTGGTTTCGAATTTATCAAAAATCTGTATGCAACTGATTTGGATTTCAAAGAAGTGTTCATAAAGTGTTCCAAAACGGCCTATGGAAAGTACTATCAAGCTTCTGGATTTTTATTCTTTGATAACCGTTTGTGTGTGCCCCAATGTTCTTTGAGGGAGTTGTTTCTCAGGGAAGCTCATGGAGGAGGCCTTATGGGACACTTTGGAGTCAAGAAAACGCACAAGGTGGTGAATGAGCACTTCTATTGGCCAAGCTTGATGAAGGATGTGGAACGGATCTGTGGCCGATGTGTGGTTTGCAAGAAAGCCAAGTTTAAATCCAAAAACCAAGGTTTGTATTCTGCTCTTCCCATTCCTTCTCATCCTTGGGTAGACATATCTATGGACTTTGTGCTTGGATTGCCTAGGTCTAAATCTGGTCGAGACTCTATCTTTGTTGTGGTCGATAGATTCTCTAAAATGGCTCATTTCATACCTTTTCATAAGACTGATGATGCTGTGCAAGTTGCTGATCTATTCTTTAGGGAAATTGTTAGATTGCACGGAATGCCTAAGACTATTTTTTCTGATCGTGATGCTAAGTTCCTTAGTTATTTCTGGAAAACGTTATGGTCTAAGCCAGGAACTAGATTGATGTTTTCCACCACTTGTCATCCTCAAACTGATGGACAAACTGAAGTTGTGAACCGGACCTTGTCTGCATTGCTTAGGTCATTGGTTAAGAAAAATCTTAGACTTTGGGAAGAATGTTTGCCTCATGTTGAATTCGCTTACAATCATTCATTGCATTCTTCTACTAAATTCTCTCCTTTTAAGGTTGTTTATGGTTTCAATCCCTTATCTCCACTTGATCTTTTGCCTTTGCCTTTGAGTGAAAGAGTTAGTACAGATGGCAAGAGGAAAGCTGATACAATCAAGAAGTTTCATGAGACAGTTCGTGCAAACATTGAAGCCAAGACCGAGGTGTACACAAGGAAGGCAAACAAGAAGAAAAAGAAGGTCATTTTTGAGGAGGGTGATCTTGTTTGGGTTCATCTTAGGAGGAAGGAACGATTCCCGGAAGAAAGAAAGTCCAAACTCATGCCAAGGGTCGATGGTCCTTTTCAGATTCTTAAGAAAATCCATGACAATGCTTATCAGCTTGACTTGCAAGGTAAGTTTGACATTTCCTCAAGCTTTAATGTTTCTGATTTATCTCCTTTTCTTGCAGATGATCCAGATTTGTGGACAAATCCTTTTCAAGAGGGAGGGAATGATGCGCCTCAGTACATGGATCAGTACATGGAACCAGGCCAGGATGGAGTTCAGGACGATCAGATCATTCCAACAGAGGTTCAGGCAGACGACCGTTCCAGACAGACACACCGAGCCGTGTACCGGATCGACCCGCATGCAGCCGGAAAGGAACTAAGGCTAGAACCACGTCCAGATGACCAAACCGACTGTACCGGAGCCCGTCCTTCCCGACCAACTCGCCAAGCCAAGACTGATGGTCGAGCCAGAACTCACTTGGGTCGAGTGGAAATCGAGACAGACCATAGTCTTTCCCTTTTGGTCCGTCTGATCCGAGCCAAGTGTCCCGATGAGCGTACTGATGGATCAGCCGGCCAGTATGATCAGTTCTTGAACTTTTATGATCAAAATTTCTCTAAGGCACGGATTCTACAACTGTCCAAGGACTTGGGTCGTGCTGGAACCAAGTTGGCGCATGAGCCTTACCCGGCTGACCGTCCGGAACGCACCACGCCCGTCCTGCTCCTTACCGCGAAGGAACCACTTGGTTCAGACGAACCTGGACGTTAGCCGAAGAGTCATCTTTGACCAGACCTGGAATTTAAGAGTTTAATACATTGTCTTTCAAAATTCTAGTCAGATTCGATTTACTAAGTCTATCTTTAATACATTCATATGTCTCTTTCTATTCCTCAAGTAGTATAAATATGCAAACAGTTCTATCAGTAAAATCATTCCATTTTCTTTCAACTTTTTAAAACTTTACTCTTTGTTCTTTGTTTAGAACTTTTCTAGTTTTCTTGGTGTGGTTAGCTCCAAGCAAACGCCCTTGTCCGTTGGTCTTGTGAGTCATATCAAGCAACGGCTTAAGATTGCCTCTTTGTTGGACCGGTGAGTCACATCCGGCAACAATCTGGTTTGGGAATATCAAAGGCCATTCCGCAACCTTTGTGCGACCCCTCATTCCATCAGTTCTCCTCTTGGAGTTCATATTTTTTCACAAATCCGGTCGAGTGTTCCTTTTAAGGCGTATCACTTGTTCCGCTAGGTTGTCGAGCCCTGCCTGATGGAAGGTCCTCATCGCAGATGGAGTTCGATTTTCGGGGACAGAATTGTTCAGATGTGAAGCCCGCGTCCTTGGCTCTCCTTGCCTTTCTGTTGATCTGTTATGGAATTGGATCGGGGTGCTTCGTGGTCGTTGGAGTTCGGTTTCGATTTCGTCCAACCCACTTTAGGTTAAACTTCGGTGGGCGATGCCCTGCTGTTGGGACCGTTCCAAATTCTCTCCCGTGTATCGTCCGGATCGGACGCTTGGGATTTCTGGAGTGCCGAACAGTCTGGTACTCTGTACGTTGGACGTCGCCCTTATGGGTCTTGGGGTGCTCTGTTTCTTTTCGAGCATTCACGGCTCGATATTCTCCGAGTTACTTTTCAGCTTGATCTAGCCTATTAGCAAGGACTTGGTTGGTTGTCCTTTGACCTCGAATCTCGTCGATTAGGGTTGTCATCATTCCTCGGAGTTCGGTCAGATCCCCTCGGGTTTGGGCTAGATGAGTTGGCGAAATCGGTCTGGATTGAGATCGAGTTTGATCATCGGAGGGTGATCTGTTTCCGGGACGGTACCAACCCGAACTCCAGTTTGCTCCGGAATTGTCGTCTGGTTGATCGGAGTAGATCGATCTTAACTCGAAGTTCCGATCGGAGGGATTCGTTGCGTCGGGGCTGTTCTGGTCGCACCAGTGGTTCCCTTTAACCCCCGCCGAGCTCCAATTAGCTCCGAAATTGTCGTCTGGTTGATCGGAGTAGATTGATCTTGACTCGAAATTCCGATCAGAGGGATTCGTTGCGTCGGGGCTGTTCTGGTGGCACCAGTGGTTCCTGTTGATCCAACCGGGGTTACTCTGGCCGGCGAGTTGGACCCGACAGGGTCGATGTCGTTGATTCCCGAAGGAGTGGTTCCCGTCGTCTGGTTGGGATCCATAGTCCCGCTTAGGAAACTTAGATCGGTTTCTTAGCAAAGACGTTTTTTCGTTTATCTTCCCCACAGTCGGCGCCAAAATGTAGAACCTAAATTCTACCCAAAGTATTTGATAGTGATCGGGGTTATCTAGGGAAGATAAATGATGTGGGCAACGATATCTTTAGAACACAATGATGTTAAATAGTTTCCGGTAGGCAAAATAGACTTTATTGATAACTGGAATCGAATACAATGAGTTGAACTAGATCGAGATGATACACACGAGTTCGATAAAGAAGGAATTTAAAAATGGGGAAGACAATAAGATCGATGTGAATGTAGGGCTCTCTCTCTAGGGTTTTCAATGTGTCCTCTTCCTTGTTTCTTCTCCTTCCTTTATATCGAGTCGACTTTGAGCTCTCCATGTCAGTTCCGCGATCTCAGCTTCTTGTTGCGCGATCATTGCGACTTCTTCTTCGAGCTCGATTCTGGTTGTGGGCCTCTGCGACTTCTCCTTCGAGCTCGACTCTGGTTGTGGGCCTCTGCGTGTCTCAGCCCATGTCTTGATCGGGGCCCATTTCGGTCTTGACCAAAATTGGGTCCAACACCGGCCTTTAGTGTTCGGGGACCACCGTTTCCTGCTGATGAAGGTTTTAAGCACCTCCATGAAACGTGTAGTCACATTCATCCATTGGAGCGACCAGGTTTGGAGGTCTCCTGTCTGGCTAAGTGTCTCCATCCTGCGCCTGCGAGGTGTCCTTTGCTCTGGATCCGTCCGATGTATTCTCTGAGGAGGTCTCCTTGAAGTGCTCGTGCCCCACTTGCTTATCCGCGAGACCACTGGCTGATGCCTGTTAAGGTTCTTGGTGATCTTGTCTATGTGAGGCGGGGGACTAGGATCCGGCGAGGACCAGGTCCTGCAAGCGGATGCAACTTTGAAGGGCTTCGGAGGAGACCATGCGGAGCGGTCGACATAGGTTCTCTGGGGATCCCTCGGGTTCTTAGACTGACTCAGGGTCCCCAATTACCTGTATCGTTGACCTCTGATCCCTGGGTTTACGGGGTCCGAGGTCTTCTCTGTAATTGCTATAAGACCTTGGTCTTCCCCTTCAGGGTGGTCTGGTAGCAAGATCAAGAGCTCTCCTGATCTCCCTTAATTATTCTGATGCTCCAGGGTGTAGGGAACTTCACCATCTGATGAAGGGTTGAAGGGACTGCTCCCATGTCGTGAATCCAGGGTCGTCCTAAGATCACATTATATGCCGATTGGCAATCTACAACTAGGAATTTGGTGGATATGTTGACTCCTTCAGCATACACTGGGAGGATTACCTCTCCGGCGGTTTGCTTGACCTCGCCACTGAATCCGATGAGTGGGGTTACCTTGCGCGTCTGGATGCTCTCTTCCAGCCCTAGATCTTGCTACGCCATCTGGAATATAATGTTGCTGGAGCTGCCGTTGTCTACTAGTATTCTTTTCACCAAGAAGTTTACTACAGTGAGAGAGATAACTAGGGCATCATGGTGGGGAGCTAGGATCTTCTCTTGCTCCTTATCTGTGACGCTTATCTCGTCGGTGCCTAGAAGTAGGCGCTTTGGTTGGGTTGTTTCCTGACCATGCTTAGCGTTACGGGTGCTTTTCTTTGCGGCTGCGTGGCTCACTCCACTTACTTCCGAACCTTCGGATATGACATGGATCACCCGGTCTTGGCGAGGTGGTGAAGCTGGTGCAAATCCTTTAGATTTCCCTGCTATCTCTTTGCTGAGGTGGGCCTTGGCTTTCTCTGAGAGGAATTCTCGGGGATGCCTCATTTGGAGTAGTTCGTTTACCTCGATCTTCAGGCGATGCAATCTTCGGTTTTGTGCCATGATCACAATGGAAGTCGCACCAAAGTTCCGGGTTCCGGAACGAGTCAGGTGCTTTTATCTTTGGAGGCAACTTAACCTGTTGGCCCATCTGTCTCAATGTGTTTGACTAGCTCTGGTGTTGATATTGAGAGATGGGAGATATCGGGCCAGGTAGATACCGACATCCCTTCTTCCTTCTCCTGCGGCCGATACTGGAACCTGCCCCTGTTCCTACTACCAGAGTCTTTGGATCCTTTTTGGGAAGATCTTTCATCTCGGTCTCCTCGATCTAATAGGGCTGACCTTTGGTCCTGCTTTGGCTGAGACTTGGCATGGTTAGCGACATCTTCCTCCCACTTCACACTGCGCCCAGGCTCGAGACAACACGTCTTCCATGGTCTTGCAAGGATACATGGTCAGCTCTTTGTATAGCCCCCATCTGGAAGTAGACCTCTCTTGAAGGCAGAGAACGCAGTAGGGATGCTGCATTCAGGGACCGTCACTTTCTCTTGGTTGAAGAGGGCTATGTAGTCTCGCAGGGATTCCACTCGATGCTGGAGGATCTCGTAGAGGCCATCTGAAGTCTTCTCCAGGCTCCTACTGCTTGTGAATTGCTCCACGAATTTGTCGCTCAGGCCTGCAAAGGAAGATATGGACCTGGTAGGGAGATTGATGTACCATTGCAAGGCAGGTCCGATCAGAGAGGAACCGAACCCTTTGCACATAGTGTCTTCGCGGGATTCCTTATGGAGTGCAACCGCCAGCATCCTTTGCTTGTATTGTGCGATGTGATCGCCGGGGTCGCCAGTATCGTCATACATCTTGATGTTGGGGAAGGAGAACTTTCTAGGCATCTCAACCGTGGCAATCTCTTCCACAAAAGGTGTATCCGCATAGGAATCAGGGTTACTCCTCCGGATTGGGGGAGCTACTCCTGGTAGGCGTTCTACCATGGACTGCATGGCGTCGAATTTCTTAGAGAAGATCTACTCCAACTGGGCAGTTATGGAGGATTCTGTCGCTGCAGCCCTCTCGAGTGCTTCTTTCTCGGGCTCCGGCTCGGAATCGCTCTCTTCCAGGTCGTGAATTTGAGGATTCTTGGTCCCTTCCCGAGTTACCCCACTTACTCCCGATGTACGAAGTGTACCGGTTGTACCTTCTTCTGAGTTGGGAGTGTTCAGGTTTCACATGGGCCGAACTCGAGTATTGAAACGACGCTTCTTGTTGCCTGTCGCGTTGAGGGCTTGGTTCTGGTCTCGGAGGACAGTGTTCTTCGAATGAAGCTGGTTTAGCTTCTCGGCGCTTTGCTCCAGCTGTTTGGAGTGCTCATCAAGTTTCTCCTTCAGACTCTGAACTTCTGAAGAGAGGTCGGGGTTTTTCTCGGTAGTCTCATGAGCTCGGTGCATGTCGGTTGATTTGGCTTTGCAAGCCGTCTACTCGCTTCTTAAGCTGAGCTGTTGTTTGAGCGGCTTCAGTTGGTTCGTCCTGCTCATCCATCGCCATCATCACGTAGTTAGATTACTCCCCTCCTTCTAGCGCCAAACTGTTAGGGGATTTTTGTGTAGGCTCTTTGTGAGTACTACGGAACGCTGGACATGTTGGTAAACTGGGTAAGTTTGCGTGTATTTCATAGAGATTTAGGATAATAATGAAGTGATAGGCTTGAAGAGATGTTTTATTGAGTAGATGAAATAAGAACAAGAGAGGTTACAAAGTATTCGATAAGAACCCTAGTTCTAGCCGTCTAGCCTTAGTCTCTAAGCTTTGGAGAAGTCGATCCCCTGCTTTTAGGGTTTTAGTAGTCCTTATATAGCTCTCTAGGAGTCGGTTTCCTTAGGTTAAACTCTTCTATATTCGGAAATATGGAAGGTTCTCCTTATCGGAAGTTTTCCATTTCTTGGAAGGGAGCTCGGTTCCAGGGACCGAGCTTGAGGTTCCTTATAGCGGGGACCTGGAGCGTTCCCTTATCAGGGACCCGAGGATCTGGGTCCTACCTGGAGGCTGGAGGAAATGATACCGGAGTATTTTTTCCCAACACCTACTACTCTTTTATAGTCGGAACTATTTTTTATATAAGCTTTGTCCGGAGACGTTTCAGCGTACATAGGAGTAGGAAAACATAATGCTTAAATAATAGATAAAATAATTAATAGTAATCATGGTCCGGAGACCGTACAAGATATCAGCTTGCGAGGTACCCCGGTGGTTAGGCCATTTTTTACCTCTTTTTCCTAGGTGATCTGCAGGGTTTGACTTAGTTTTGGGACGAGCGTCCTTGCTGGAGGGTTCCTCTTTCTTCAGCAGAATTCTGCCTCTTTCTTGGATCTAGGGACCGTGGTCGGGACTCGTTTCATGCCCCGGCCTTTAGTGTTTGGGGACCACCGTTTCCTGCTGATGAAGATTTTAAGCACCTTCATGAAACGTGAAGGACCCTAAGATCGGCTCACTCGAATAGATCAGATTTAGATATGAACTCCGATGGAGAACTAGA